>NW_014577891.1:142454-142920 GCF_000485595.1 Priapulus caudatus | reverse complement strand
AAATATATTGTGAATTGTCTTAATCGCCTGGTGTGGCTATAAACGTACAACTAGGTCATCATGAGACTACTATTTCTATGATTTATCCCGACTTACTGCAAGACTAACGTCGATACACAATAGTACGGCAATGCACCGATTTCCGTCCGTTTCCTGAAGCTGAAGCCTGAAGCCAAAAATCCGTTGAAATTTAGTTGTAAATTTCCATCTTCAACGATATTTTTAACAGAAACATCCTATTCCACATCATTGTTCGTACCTATTAATTCAACACATTTTTAGAAACAGCTTCTTTTGCATGAAATATAAATGATATACCGTCTGCTGTTTACGATGTAAAACTTGAGTGCAGCAGCCGACAACCTGGGTTCCTACTGCTTCGCGCCATATGTAAACAGAGTCGTATACACTCGGCCGCGCCACCTCGTGCTTGATTTGTGAACAAACAGTATCCGCAAGTGGGACC
>NW_014577891.1:129667-141095 GCF_000485595.1 Priapulus caudatus | reverse complement strand
TGAAATTTAAATGTTGCATGACAAACTGTTGCTATGGCCCTACGATGTTGTAAACAAGCTTCTGCTGTTCGTTGTAAGTAGCCTATAGAGTAACACTTTATCATACTCATTGTACTATCTGATAGCAATCTTGCTTTGTGGAGATACTATTTACAGTTGTTATTAGATGTTAAACTTTATATCTTAATTTAGTTAACATTCATTGAAAATTGGTCATGGCAGCGTTCGTACTCCCGGATAAGGGCTACTTGCTAGTCGTGCGTCAGAAGCCGGTGTCACGGTCTGAGGATTACCCCAGTCCTGGACAGATTACGCCTAGCGCCTACTGCGCATGCCCCAGCGCAATGCGCACGAGGTGCTGGGTGTAAAGCGCAGTAGGCAAAGAATTACGCATTGGTTAACTGAGCACTGCCACCATCACAGCAGGTCAGGTCTTAGCGCATTTTGTTGTAGCAAACAGGGTCGCTTGTATTAAACCATTTGCGTCAAAAATGAACGGACAGAAGCAGGTTTATTATTGCTCTCTCCAACACGGAGGTGGCACCTATACGGCCGACGGCGGCCGTATGACCCGATGTCAAAATGATGGCATAGCGAATGAGGAAGGGCAGAAGGGAGAACGCTGCGGTGGAGAAGGAGGAAGGGGGAGAAGGGGAGGTAGGTGGAGAAGGAGGAGGGGAAGAAGCTGCGATGATGGGAGATGGAGGAAGGGGAGAAAGGAAGAGTGGTGAGAGGAGAGGGGGAAGCTGCGTGGAGAAGGAAGGAGGGGAGAAGGAGAAGGTGTGGAGAAAGGAGGAAGGGTGGAGGAAGCTGGTGGGAGAAGGAGGAGGGGGAGAAGAGAGGTGGTGGATGGAGGGCGTGAGAAGCTGGTGGCGGAAGGGAGGAGGGCGAGAAGCTGGCTGGAGAAGGAGAAAAGGGAGAAGGAGGGGGAGAAGGAGCTGGTGGAGAGGGGGCAGAAGCAGAGAAGCTGGTGGAGAGAGGGCGGGAGAGCTGGCTGGAGAAGGAGGAGGGGGAGAAAGGGGGAACGGTGGGGTAGAGAAGGAGGCGGGGGAGAAGCTGGTCGGAGAAGGGGAGGGGGAGAAGGAAGAAGGTGTGGAGGAGGGGGAGAAGGGAGAAGGTGGTGAGGGGCGCAGGAGGAGAGAAGGCTTCGCGTGGCAGAAGGATGGGAGGAGAGCAAGGAGGGGCGAGGAAGCGGAGGCTGTGTGGATGAGGAGGGGCTGAGAACGAGAGAAGGGATGAAGGAGGGGTGAGGAGGAGGGGTCCGAAGGGGAAAGGGGAAGGCTGGTGGAGGAGGGGGGAAGAAGCTGGTGGAGAAGGTGGAAGGAGCGGGAGAAGGGAGAAGGGCCCCCCGGCTGGTCGGAGACAGGGCGCGAGGGGAGAAGCTGGTGGAGAAGGAGGAGAGGGAGAAGCTGGTTGGAGGAGAAGGACGAAGGGGAGAAGGAGAAGGTTGGTGGGAAGCCGAGGAAGGGAGAAGCCTGCGTGGAGAAGGGAAGGGGGAGAAGGAAGAAGGTGGTGGGAGAAGAGGAGGGGGAGAAGTGGTGGAGAAGGAGGCAGGGGAGAACGGTGTTGGAGAAGGAGGAGGGGAGAACGGCTGGTGGAGAGAGGAGGGGAGAAGAGAGCGGAGCGCGGTGGTGGAGATGCGAGCGGGATGAAGCTGGCGCTGGAGAAGGAAGGAGGGAAGAAGGGAGAAGGTGGTGGGAGGAGGGCGGAGATGCTGGGACGAGAAGGAGGGGGGAGGAGCCAGTGGTGGAGAAGGAGCCGAAAAGCGGGAGAAGGAGGGGAGAAAGCGGAGGCTGGGGGAGGAGCGAGGGGAGAAGGGAGAAGCTGTGGAGAAGGCAGGTGGGGGAGAAGGGGGAGAAGGTGGGCCTGGAGAAGGAGGAGGGGAGGAAGGCTGGTGGAGAAGAGGAGGGGAGCAAGCGGAGAGCTTAGGTGGAGAAGGAGGAGGCGGAAGAATCCTGGCCGTAGCTTCCTTCGTTCTCCCACCAGCTTCTCCTCCTTCTCACGCAGCATTCTCCCCTCGCTTCTCCCGCCTCCTGCCTCCGCTCCCCCTTCACTCCATCACCTCTCTCCCGCTCCTGCTTATTCCTCCTCCCTTCCTCCCTCCTCCCCTCCTGCCCCTACTCCTCCTCCATCACCCTTCTCCCCTTCCCTCCGCCTCCTCCTCCATCACCTTTCCTCCCCCCTTTTTCCCCGCCTCCCTTTCTCCCCTCCCCTCTACCTACGTAAGCCTCGCCTCCTTCCCCTACTCCATAAACTTCTCTCCTGCCTCTTCCTCCCTCCGTACCGCACGCTTCCTCCCTGTTCGTTCTCCCCCCTCCTGCCCTCGCTCACTCATTCCCGCCGATCTACGTCCCATCACGACTATTTCTGCCCTCCTCTTCCTCCTCTCCTCCTTCGCCTCCTGGTTCTCCCCTTTTTTCTCCCCTACTGCATCACGCTTCTCTCCTCCTCCTCCTCCTCCTACTCCTCTCCTGCGCCCCTGACTCCTCCTCCCCACTCCCACCCACTCATCTCCGATCGTCCTATCACCTTCTCCGGCCGTCTCCTCCCCCCTACTCGATACACCCTTCTCCCGCCCTCCCCCTCCCGCTCACCGACGCAACACCTTCTCCGCATCGTCCCGACTCCATCCATCCTTCTCCCCTGCCCCCTCCTTCTCTCCTCCTCCCTCGGCGGCCTCCTCCTCCGCTCTCTCCTCCACTCTCGTCCCTCCCTCCTCCGATCACCGTTCTCTCCTCCTCCTCCCTCCTCCTACCCACTAAACTTCCTCCCTCCTCCTCTCCCTCCTCCTCCTAAACCCGTCCATGGGCAGCCGGGCGTTAAATAAATAATGTTGCCGCGAACAATTCCAGACCGGTGCTGAGATATACCCCAGTCTGCAATTACCACCTCATGCGGGCGACGACAGGATATATTTGCAGCGGGAATTTCAGACTGGGGCGGTAATCTCAGGACCCGCTGAACAGCCGGTCTGAGATTAGCCGCCAGTCTGGAATTACCCCCTATGGGCACAGCAGGCACGTACTAATCTTGCAGGAGGTAATTTCAGTCACTGGGGTTAATCCTCAGACACGTCTGGACACCGGTCTGGAACGCACGCGGGGTACCCAGTCTGAACTTACCACTGATGGCAACACAGGAGTATAATTTTCCAGGCCGGTTACCATTTTCAGACGGGGGGGCGGGTAAGTCTCGAGACCGTGACAGCCGGGGTCTGCAGATTTTACCACCCCAGTCTGAATTTACCCTCCTACTGCCAGACTAATCTCAGACTGTGGCCGCGGCAGTCTCATTATCCAGCGCTACTGCGCATGCGTCACGCATGCGCGCGAGGTGCTAGGGGTAATTTCAGACTGGGGGTAATCTCAGACCGTGACACCGGCAAGTACTATCGCCCAGGCGATCACCAAGGCTTGCCGAAAAAAGGAAAGCTATCTCAAAAGAACACGCATACAGTACGCCTGCCAGTAAGCGACAAAAAATAGCTCCATCAATATTCGGCACTTACGTAGACCATGTGAATACTTACGCGCTTAAGCATGGCTGCAGTTTTAACACGTCGGAGTTGTATGATATTGAATCGGGATGGTGGCTCCGAGTGTATCCACAGAACTCGCACGTACCAGAGAGTAAGGGAGGGCCAATAAGTGCAGTAAATTTGTTGGTGCATGAGGAAGGAAAACTGCAAGTGCGTATTATGGAAGAAATTGTCGAGGAGCAAAAGTGTTCATCAACAGAAACTGACCACCGTGATATCTTTGAAGGCATGCTACAAAAGCTTCGTATCTACACCCCATGTTTCGGCATAGATGAAGTCCAATACAGGTCAGCGACTGCCAATTTACGATACACGCCAAAGTGCATACGTTCAGAAGTACCATACGTACACTACAGATCCAAAGCCTGTCTAGTGTTCATCAATGTATCAGACAGAAGAAAACGCGAAATCTGTACAAAATGCCAGCAAATGATGCGAAATATGAAAAGAAAAAGTGCTAAAGCTTCAAAAATCACAGAATCAGCACACAAAAAACGTTTACAGCCATCATCTCACTACCCCATATCTTTACTCTCACCTAAGAGCCAAAAAATAAGATCAGCCAAAAGAATGCACAAAACTCGTGCAGTTGAAAAACGTTTAAAGCGATACCAGCAAAAGTTCGAGGCACTATCAGTGCAACTCAACCATGACCAAAGTGCTGACATGAGTCGTGCTGTCGAATTCATTTCAAAGAGTAAGCAGGGTCAAAGGGCTTTCAAAGAGCTACTAACCAACAGTGAGCAAGAAGCAGGCAGACAAGTTGCTGATTCAATGAGAGATGCTTGGGAGAAAGATCAAGCGAGGAATAGTAAGTATACTCCTAAAAAGAATGAATAGCAAAATTCACTTACGTGGACTACAGACTAGTTTCATAGTAACTAACTGCTTCAGACATGTTGAATTATTGTTGCTAATTAAAATTCATGCAGGTGCCTGTTTGTATTATGGTTAATTAATGTCTAACTTTTCATATTTAGGAAGTGGAAACAAGTCCAATGTATGGTCTACGGTTACATACAGAATGGGTATGTTTCAATTTATTGTATTATTATTATTTATTCATTTTTCAAAATTAAAGATCACTCAAAATTGTTAAACTCCTGATATAAAACTTTCATATCAGGACTCAGAGTTTAACAATTTGGAGTGATCTTGAGTTTGTCTTTAGATATCCCGACAACAATTCACTGCTTAATTGCCGAAAAGGATCTCTGCATTAAACCCGTAACAATTTCTTGACCCAGTCGTGAAGGTATCAGTTAAACATATTAAAATTCTGAAATCAGTTTTGTTTTGGCATGCTCAATAGTAGTTGCTCGTAAAATGACACCCTTGCACTAACCTATCATCTTCGTTACAGCAAATTTTAAATTGTTTTTGCAGCATTGGCGATCTTCTCCAGAAGTCCGGCAGCCTACAAGGCTCTTGCCAAACTGCAAATTCTGCAGCTACCTTGTGTTCGAAGTCTGCAAAGACAGATGGAAGCAGCCCTCGAGGTCAGCGGGCTGTCAGAAAAAAACATGCACGCTGCAGCCGCTTACTACCACACCTTCAAACAGCAGAAGGTTTCTGAAGGTCAAGAAGAACCTAAGGGTGAGGGCGTCCTGATTCTCGATGAAGTGCGCGTCATCGGTAAGGTAATGTGGAACAGTAAGAATCTCCAAATGTACGGCGTCGCGCTAACACCAGACGATCTCAGCACCTTACATGACGTTTATGAAACACTGGAACAAAAGAAGCGTATAGCACCAGCGCAGTCTGTCCTGCAGTTTCTTTGGAGAGATCTGTCTTCATCCTACGACGTCATTGGCCCCTACTTCGCTACAGAATCTTCCATCGAGCACAAATTTTTGACAGGATGCCTTGCAGAAACCATGAGGCTATTCGAGGCCAATATGTTTCACACCGCCTGCATAGTTTGTGATGGTGCTGGTGCAAATTTGACCACAATCAAAGCATGGACCGGGATAAGGCGAGGTGCGTACAGTCGATCGAAGGAATCTTACACGCAAGACATGGCCAAAGAATGGAGAATCGTGTCGTACGTTTTAGTCTGTATCTCCGGATTGCGGGTGTATACGATTAAACGATTTTGCACGATGCTAGGCGAATGTACTGTGTCCGATTTGAGCTTAAGTTGGATGAGTTACGCGTAGTAAATCGTAGGTATTATAAGGCTAGTAAATGACAAATTTCCCTTGTTTATTGATGTNTTTTATTACGCTTCAGCATGGTACCTATAGATACCATATATATATACCAATATTCAGAAAATGCGTATTTCTCAGGCCAAACCAAAAAATAGGTGTGTTTCCTATTGCATCAAAAACAAAAGTAGGTAGGGATTTCTATTTTTATTTATTTTTTGTTGGTTCTTAATATCCCTCTAATGCATGCTATAAAGTCGTTTATAGGTAGGGGTAAGTTAGTAAGCAAGTCCAGAACGTGTTTGTAGTAAAAAATCTTATGTTTTGTCTGTCAGATTTCAAATTACAAAAAAATTCTATAAATTTTTTATTTTTTTGATGGAAAAATTTTAGGGTCGGCCTTAATAATCGAGGGACGGTCGGTCGACCGGAATCACCTTTTTTTTAGTTTGGCCGTATAGTGTTAAATATTATATTGTAACAGTAAACATTACTATGCAAGCACTTTGTGTATCCCAGCACATCTCTTACACGTCGTTCGCATTCATGCGGTGCAGTGCGAATACATTTTAACTATAACTTCAATGACATTCAATAACTTCTATTAACATCAATCTAATGACTTATATCCTGATCTGCAAAAATTGATTTACAGCAAGAACATGTGCTTATGGAGTTGGAGAGCTATGCGCAACCAGACGAGCCGACGGCCATACCTCGCGAGAGCAAATCCGTGATGGCTACGCATGGCTATTTGGCAGCATGCAACCTAATGTTTGAGCGCGGTTTATTGTCACATCACAGAGTGACTGCTCAAAATCAACACGTTCTGCACAACATCTTGGAGGGATATCGCTACTTCGAAAACTGGGCTAAAGAATTGGAAGGTAATGCATGCAACTAATGTTCCATACAAAGCAAGTGTAACGTATTAAATTCTGTTAATGAAAAAGCTTTACAGGTGTGCATATCACCTCTGTATGAAGGTAATGATGTATACTGGAACTGTAATCTCTTTACGTATAATTAACCTAATTCTTAATTGCTACCTTCAGACATGAGCGACTTCCAACCTAACTCCCCAAGAGAGAGACGATTTCTGGCATGGCAGACGTGGGATTTGCTCAGAATTACAGTGTCTGGATTCCAGGGTGTCTGTGCTGATTTCTTGAGTAGGCATGGCGATAAACATTTCATTTCCCCGCTACGCATCAACGGCAGCGCAGTGGAAAGTCTTTTCTCAAGGCTTAAAGCTTACACAGGTGGTAAACTCACATCTATAAGCTACCAGACATCTAGAAAAAGTATTATTATACAAGATGAGACAAAACACCCTAGTATAGAGGGATACCGAGACGTACCGTTATTCCATCACTATGATGGTTGAATAAACACGTTGACCGATATCATGCATCATAAACTGTAATTTCGGGTTCTATTAGTAGATCCTATTGTAAATGCCATGCAGAAAGTTTACAGTTGCTTTTTAGCCAAGCAGTAAAGTTCATCGCGCAAGGTCAAGCCTCCTTTCATCATCGGGTTTCCCTGCTGTTCCGCTACACCCAACTGATGAGAAATCATGCACTCGTTCACTCGGGCGTTGACTATCTTTGTTTGCCACATGCGGTGAAGAGTGCTAATGGTTGAGTTAGTTGCGTTGCACTTGGCCATGGTGCATGCATAACGCGCAGCCTCTCCAAATATGTCACGAAGGTGATCCATGGCATTCACTTGTTGAGAGGTGATCTGTAAGAATAGGTAAAGCAGCATTGCATCAGAGGAATTATTATACAGGTACAACACCTATTTTCCAGAACCCTTGATTCCAAGGCCTTTCCGAATGGCTACGTGGCGACACGCCCACGTGATGCGGCTACGTGGCGACGCGCCCACGTGGTGATGCGGCTACGTGGCGACGCGCCCACGTGCGTGATGCGCTAGGTGACGCAGCGCCCCACGTGGTGAGCAGCTAAGGTGGCGACGCCGTCTACGTGGTGATGCGGACTACGTGACGCCGCGCCCACGTGGTGATGCAGCTACGTGGCGACGCGACCATGTGGTGATGCGGCTAGGTGACGCCGCGCCCACGTGGTGATGCAGCTACGTGGGCGACGCGACCATGTGGTGATGCGCTAGGTGACGCCGCCGCCCACGTGGTGATGCGGCGATGCGGCTACGCGCCCACGTGGTGATGCGGCTACGTGGCGACGCGCCCACGTGGAGACGCGCCCACGTGGCGCCGCGCCCACGTGGTGATGCGGCTACGTGGAGACGCGCCCACGTGGCGATGCGGCTACGTGGCGCCGCAGCCACGTGGTGATGCGGCTACGTGGAGATGCGCCCACGTGGCGATGTTTAGAAATAATGGAGCTGGTGTAATAATTAACACTGCTCTATGTAGATTTGCTTATAATTACTGTAGCAATTGTAGTACAAACCTTTATAATATTCTTCCCGTAGAGTGCGATTCCGCTTTCCGACGCGATTGTTCTAATTGCGCGGTCCAGGTTTCTCAGCCACAGTAAAAATACGCGCTGCGGAACGAGCAAGCCACCCCTGTCACGTATTCTTAGTGGTGTTGGCATGGGAACTCTTCGTTTCTGCTCTGTTGTACGGACACCTGAATAAGAGCAAGGCTTTAGTCAAGTTGGCAAAACTTTGATATTGTTGTTATGCTCCTCACTTTTCCCATCATCGGCAAAACAAGCCGGTATGTTGTTAAGTGTTGCAAAGTCTAATCTTTTGCTTTCTGTATCATTGTATCATTGTAGCATTGTTTAA
Organism: Priapulus caudatus; assembly: GCF_000485595.1. Classification (NCBI taxonomy): domain Eukaryota; kingdom Metazoa; phylum Priapulida; class Priapulimorpha; order Priapulimorphida; family Priapulidae; genus Priapulus; species Priapulus caudatus. The sequence continues at coordinate 132,626 of NW_014577891.1, read as the reverse complement.
TATTTATGTTGCTACATGTTTACAAGATTGAAAATGTAATGTATTATTAAAGATAAGTGTTGCAACATCTGGTAACAGCCATGATAACAGTGTTTAACACAACGCAAAATTACAGCCGTAATAATTTTATGGCTTAGATACAAATGTTAGAAAAATGTGCCTGTATTGTTTAGGCAGTTGTTCATTTATTTATTTCTTATGCATCTACATGAATGAAATACAGCATATTTATAAGCTATGCTGTATCACTAGCAGGGGAAAAATAAAAATTTACTTTTCAAGCTCGCATGCATGAAACTAGTACTCTAAAATTTTTGTTTTGTTTGTATTGAACTCTATGCAAATTTACGGGGCTCTTTTGTGCATTTCCGGGGCTCTTTTTGGAATTTCGGGGGCTAAATCGTCCCGAGCACCCGTGTATTTTTTTAACTGATCACTAGTACTTACAGGTTGTTATCAGTATCAGCAATGCATTGCCTTCCCTTCTCTGCCTTGCTGACTTAGAAAGCTGTCTTCTTGTCACTACGCGCTTTACTAGGTTCACACAGCCACCAGCTATAGCGAGAAGCGCGTACTCTGACTCCTCATGGAGAGACTCGACTGTAGCGAGCGATTCCTCTGTAGACGACTTGATTTTTATCAACCATTCGCTGGCCTGCAATGCAAGGAATAAGTGAATAGATTATATTTTACTTACAGCTAGATGTTCCATTTTAGGGTAATATTGCATGTTGCATTTTCTTTAAATAACAGCAATAATTCCCATAATTTATTGCTGCATGGTTTTTGTGAAGTTTCCATTGTATGTTGTATTGAAGCTGTTGCGGCAAATTACATAATTTAACCCCGTTATTACCAACAACTCATTTTAATTCTTTAACAAAGCGTTTGCAGCATTACTAATACTATTAGTATTACTAGTAGTACGGTACTTTACTTTCTGTTCAACCAATGCTAACGAGTAGTAGACTCTTACCTTGCGGAAGACTGCTGAAGCGATAGCGTGTCCAACTTGTCTAACGTCGTTAGTACTGTCGTCACTGGTGCTATCAGCCACTGGAAACGACGCCACGGCCCTTTGCCACTGTTCGCGCATGAGAGATTTATGCATCGCGTCCGTGTCACTGGTACTAGTACTAGTACTGCCGGCACCGGGCCCTAACTTGATGACATCGATATCGCTAAACGCGTACGATACCGTATTCAGCCACACCAACTGAAACGCCACGTAGCTGTCTATAGGCCTGTTAGAAAATGAGCTTCCATACAATTCCATGAACAGGGTAAACAAATTTCCAACGAGCACAGCAAAGAATCCGTTGCTGTGAAGGCTTTGCAGGAACAATTTTCGGTGGCCAATCTCCATGTGCAATTCACTTTCCACTGCCTCGTTGACGTTTGCAACAAGTTCAGTTCTTTCAATTTCTTCCAGCTTACCACGAACTTCCTGAACTTGTGCCCTCGTCATTTTACGAACAGTCGAAGGTCTTTTACGGCGTTTGTCGATTCTAATTGGAGCTGTTGGCATGGAAAGTTTACGCTTCGGCGCCATGTTGAATAGTAAAGATGAGATCTCGCGAGAAATTTTATTTTGAAAATCCCTGGCGAACCTCGCTAGTTGTTTGCGTGCGCTGCGATAGAGGGCTTAGGGAAAACATAGCCCTTTGTTTCGGTTCACAGATCATAACAATGTCGTGTAAATTGATAAAACCACATTGTACGTTTGAACCGATATCTCCGGATTTGTCATTTTTATGTGACCAACGATTACACACGGATAAAGTTTAATGATTAAGGCAATACTTGAGCTCAAGTTTATCGAGGTAAACATAATAAATCATAGGTAGACTAAGGCTACTAAATGTTGAATTTTGCCGGTTTTTGCGTGGCTTACTCCTTTTGATAGACTCCTGATATATATATATCCTGGACTAGTAAAGTTTTCACAACAAAAATCACATGATTATAAGGTGGTATATATATATATATACATATACATATACATTTACATATATTACATATGCATGCACATATATAATATAGCAACTAGCATTTATGTGCCCATGGTTGATTGACAGTACTTTTGCTGTATATACACACACACATATATATATATATACATTTACATATCTATATATATACATTTATATATATATATATATATATATATATATATATATATACAGCAAAAGTACTGTCAATCAACCATGGGTGGGGCACATAAATGCTGGTTACTACGAAAAACCAACTATAGCAGTTTAAACAAAACTATATAATTAGCGACTTCGTAGTTAGCTTGAATAGTTTTCCGCATATTTAGAAATACATCACAACTGAAGTTTGACGTAGACACCGACGCTGCGAGTGTCACCAGCAAGACCAGTGTAGCCAGAAAGGGCAAGAAGACCAAGATCCACAGTTCCCTGACAGAGGAAGAGGAGCAGAGCATGGTGGATTGGCTGGCAGAAAACACTGTCTTCTACAACAAGAGGATGAAGGCCTACAAAAAGACATGACGAGTAAAGAAAGCCTCTGGAGAGAGAAGGCAGCCGAGCTGGGGAAGGATGTAGCCGAGCTCAAGCTCTGGTACAGCAGCCTCCGGACCCGCTTTGGACGTCTGAAGAAGAAGAAATCTGGCCAGGAAGATGTGGAGATGACAGAGAGGGACGAGTGGGTCTACAACCATTTCATTTCCGTGGCGCCTTACGTCCACGAGGTTCAGCAAAGACAACTGTAAGTGTAAGTAGTTCTAGCCACTTGTTTAGTGTAACTGTGTTTATTAAACTTATTAAATAAAGTAATGTTATAAAATAAAGTAATGTAAAATAATGTAATGTAATAAAGTAATTAAATAAAGTAAGTTATTAAATAAGTTGTTTATTAAATAAAGTAATTGTAATTCGAAACTTGTAATATGGAAACTACTTCACCATTGTACCTGCTGCGAAGTAACTCTGCA
>NW_014577891.1:109705-129642 GCF_000485595.1 Priapulus caudatus | reverse complement strand
TATCTGGGCCTCCAGTCGATGCGTGTTGCTTCGACATCTTTTCGAACATGGAATGGCACCGTCGGTGTGGCTGCTGGCTTCGGGGCGGACATCTTCGTCGATGTGCAATCTCAGCCATCTTGTCCTTGATTTTGCCGGATGCCAATCAAAAAGTTGTGGGAACTGTCTGGCAGTGGGGGTGGGATGGTACAGTAGACGACTTAGATCTCTTGGACTGGCGTTAGCGAGCAGTAGGATCCCAAGGTCTTGAGCTGTACGCATCCTAGTAGGTTACCTCCGGAGCCCTGACAACGTGTAGTTTTATTGTGCAAGCTTCTTGGAGTCGTAACTTACGGCTTGATGACCCACACGAGGACTGGCAAAGGCCTGCTGGAACCATAACGAGTAGATTCGCGATGATGGTGACTCGAGTGGTGGGCGTTCAGGAAAGCGTCATACGTGCTTGATCGAGATATTGACGGATGCGGCCTGAATCGATGGTCATTTTGAACTGGAATTGCTGTGGCGCAATCTTAACCTGAGCAAGATGGGCAGGCGTCTGGACGAGTTTCGTGTTGTAGCGGTCCAAATGTTTCTCTCTCATCATGCAGGATCTTCTCGTAGTTGCTGCACATTGCTGACCAACATTTGCTTGGTGGTGCGACGGGTTGTCCAATATTGGAGCTACTCGATTTGCAAAACGCTGAGCAAAATGATCGCGTTTCTCCGCATTTGCCACATGTCTTTCCACTAGCAGGCGAGTTCAGGTGGGGCAGGGTTGTAGCCACAATAGTAACACTTGCCGGTGTGTTGCGTCGTCTGCTACCATTGTCGGGGCGTCGGCGTGATTGGGACCTCCATTGGCGGCGTGGCTGGACTGCGAGCGTCGATAGGACTGCGAGTTGGAGCGTGTCCTTCCACGTGAGTTGTTGCCGCTTGTCACGAGATTGATGCTGGTCCTTCATAAAATTACCCGTGTCCGAATTTGCTGGCCTCCACGGTTTTAGCTTGCGTTTCACTGATCTCTAGTGAGCGTGCCAATTTTATAGATGCGTCAGGTTCAGATTGTCTCTTAGTGCTCTGCGGCGGAGACTGCTGGGACTTGGCACAAAAAAATGATTTGGTTGGCGATTTCAATCTTGTCGTCGGCAAAACCACAACGACTTAGCAAGTTGACGAAGGCCGTGTCGCGAACAGCATCCATGTTTCGCCACCTTCTGCGTTGCCTGGGCGAAAGTTGTATACTTCAAAAGCTGTGTTAGCCTTCGGCGTGAAGTACGCATTGAGGCGCGCTGTGGCGACACTCGTATTCAGTGGCATCGCCCGTAGCCTCCTCGATTGTCAATGTGTCGAATATCTCGTCGACATCCGTTCCTGCATAATGTAGCAACATTGCGCGTTTCCGGGTGACATCGGTAATAGCCATGGCAGTCATCAGTCTCTCAAAGCGTGTCAGCCATTTTTCCCATCTGGGGCCAATATTTGAGTCGAGATTCACCAATGCGGGGAATGCTGGCAGCGCCATTATCGTTGGATCAGCGGGAGTGGTGGTTGAGGCTTCAGCAATTACTGTAGCATCGGGTACAGCAACAGACTCATCGGACATAGCAGTCACGTGAGTACAACAGCGGCTCCACTACCTCCACTACACTCCTCCAAACAGAACAAAGGAATTCGCCATGCGCTTTATGGCATCTCATTAAATGGCTCCACAAGGCTGAGCTGTACCTTGAAAAATTCTCCAGGCTGGTTTATTGCGTGCGCTGGGTCTTCATAGTTATCCTCGTCGCCAGATGATATGTTTGAGCCAAGTATTGAGTAACAATAAGATGCTTTATTCCGATGACAAAATAGACACTACAGGATGGTTGACATGTTTGGCGGTGTGCCCCGATAGGTGGCAGCACCTGCTGGAGCTGGTCTCGCTAAATGCATAATAAACATAACATCAATGATGCCTTCTTTCACCAGCGTGCGACACTTATCTGTTTCTGTTTCTGTTGTAATACGTTGCAGTATCCAAAATTGGCATCGAGGCAACGGAATCGGGAGAGGGCTAATTATTTTAGAATTGATGTTGGCTGAGCATAGATGTAAATTGCTCAGCACTGTCCGCAGTTACTATGTGGTCACCCAGGTGGTTCCACTGTATCACTGTGCGGACAAAGAAGGAATTCTTGTACTGGTCAGTTTTGTACGCTGGTACGTTGAATCCTTTTGAGTTCAGACGGATGGAACGTTCGTTGATGGGAGCACTGATGAACTCCTCCTTGTTGTATCTGTTAGGTGGTCTCACTCGTCTTTTGCCGGTTTGAACTGGTATTAGAAAATCTGACGGGGGCATTGCTGGTACCAGCCCACTGATGATTCTGTAGAGATAGGTTAGTCGCATATCACGACGGCGGTTTTGGAGGCTTTCCAGATGTAGGGACGATAGCATGGATGTAACACAGCCTGGCGTTCTGCTGTGGTAGTCTCCAGTGATGAAGCGGGCTGCACGGTGTTGTATTTTTTCCAGTCGGTCTATATCTTGGCGTTGGTTTGGGTCCCATATTGTTGCACCATATTCCATTATGGGTCGCACTAGGCTAATATATGCAATGCGTTTAGTTTGCTGTGGGCACCTGCGTAAGTTTCTCCGCAGGAAGCCCAGAGTAGATGATGCTTTCTTGGTAGTGCTTGAGATGTGGTGGTACCATTTGAGGTCATTGGCCAGTTGAACACCTAGGTATGGATTGGTCTCCACAGTCTTGAGTATTTCGCCACAGAGGCTGTACATATACTGAGACTTGTTCCTAATGCTCAGGATATGACACTTCTTTGCATTGAACTGCATCCCCCCATTTTTTGCCCAGCATTCCAGGGATGTGAGGTCATCCTGCAATTTCATATGGTCTGTGATGTTTCCGATTGTGCGATAGAGGAGACAATCATCGGCAAATAAACGGACTTGGGAGTTTACGCTCAGTGGTAGGTCGTTTATCTGACAGAGGAAAAGCAATGGGCCCAGTACCGTGCCCTGGGGCACTCCTGATTTCACATGTACTTCCTCGGATACTTCTCCATTAAGTACTACTCTCATAGTCCGGTCCATTAGAAAGTTTGATAGCCACTGGTGTGTGGGGCCTCTGACACCGTACCGATTGACTTTGGCCAGTAATTGGCGATGGGGTACGGTGTCAAATGCCTTGCTGAAGTCGAGAACAGCAATGTCCACTTGAGCTCCATTGTCGAAATCTGTGAGTATGTCATTGGTTGTTGTCAACAGCTGTGACTCACAGGAGAAACCGGAACGGAACCCATGGTTTAGGTCAGTCAGTATGCGGTGATGCTGGAGATGCTGTCGCATGTGGTGGCTGATGATGTGTTCAAGGATTTTGCATGGGACTGACGTTAACGATATCGGGCGATAGTTCTCAGCTAGGTGACGGTCACCTTTCTTAAAGATGCTGGCGACATTTGCTGTTCTCCAGTCTAGAGGTAATTCACCTGTGTCAAGAGACTTCTGATAGATGTTACATAAAGCTGGAGCCACGTTTTCTGCACATACCTTTAACACCATGATGGGGATGCCATCTGGGCCAGTGGCTTTGGAAGGATTTAGGTTTCTAAGCAGTTTTATGACTCCATTTAATGTGATAGCAATGGTGTCCATGGTTGGATATTCTGGACCTTCCATGTTTGAGATGTTGGCGGTGTCATCAGTATTAAAGACGGACTCGAACTGCTTCAGAAGGAGCCTGGCCTTTTGTAGGCTGCCGCTTACAAGATCACACCCATCTTTTAGTGGTGCGACACCCACGCTGTCTTGTTTTTTTGATCTAATGTATTTCCAAAATGGTTTGGTATTTTTGTTTTCGAAGCCGGTCTGGATTGTTTTGTTTACATGTTCCCATTCAGCTCTGCGGAGTTTGCGCTTGCATTCTTTCTGGAGCTGGTAATAGTTTTTCCAATTTCCTGTTCCCTTGGTCTTTGAATGTAGGCGACGCTTCCGGCGTAGCAGTTTGCGAACTTTATGCGTGAGCCATGGTGGAGAGTGGTTTTTTTTCACCAATTTTGATGGTATGTGCTTTACGATAGCTGACATTATAGTTGATTTAAAAGTTTCCCATAATTTATAGACATCGGCACCATTTGAGTAGAGCTGGTCTATCCTCGTGGCTAGGTTGTCCAGGTCGGACTTGAATTTATCCCAATCTGCACGCGAGTACTGCAGGCGACTCTGCGGTTTTTGTTTTATATGACGTGGTTTTATATCCATGTCAGTGACAATCATGTCGTGATCCGATATACCAGGTGCCGAGTTTGAGTTCTTTATGAGGGTGGGGTTGTTTGTGAAGACAAGATCGAGAATATTTTCTTCTCTGGTGTTTTCCTCGTGGATCTGAGTGAGCTTAGCATCTGCAGTGATATCCACTAGCATTTGTTGGATGTTACGGTCAGGCGCTCCAGAGCGTACTGAAGTGGATTCCCAGTGAATATTTGGGCAGTTAAAGTCGCCAGTTAATACGGCATGTTTCTGGTTTGGTTCCTGCTTTATCTTGTCCAGAGATTTTTCTAGTTCTAGCAGGTGGGTTTCATCTCGGTGTGGCATGTAAAATGTACCAACAATGAGGTCCTTTGCGTGGGTTTTGACCTTAACCCATGCTGATTCACACTTCGTGATCAAGTCCGGTAGGTGGGTAGAAATTAAGGATTCATGTACAAGTATGAATACTCCTCCACCGATCGAGCTGCGATCATTTCGGTATACTGTATACGATGGTGGGAAAACCTTGCTTGATTTGATATTACTATTTAACCAGGACTCTGTTCCGCATACTATATCAGGCTTTACGTAGCTTAGTACTGCAGCAAACTCGGCTGCTTTTCGGACAATACTCCGACAGTTTAGTGTCAGTATTTGCAGGTTTGTTTTGGGTGGTAGGCAGTAGACTGCAGAACTATCGGTAGCAAATCTTGACGATTTCGACAAGTGGTGTTGTGACCTTGGGCCATGCCCAGGAGTGTGTTTTGGGCCTGGACTGCTGGTTTTTAGCGGGCTGTGTTTGAAGACGGAGTCGGCAATCAGCGAGTCAATTGTGGAGTCAGCTTCTTGGAGCGGTTCGTAGTAGTCTGATGTGTCGAGTTCGTAACTTCTGAATGTGAAAGAGTCACAGTTCATGCTGTCACACTTGTAGCAGACCCCTTGTACATGTGACCTGTTTAATGTTTCAAAATCTTTAGAGCATAGATCGATACATGTTTTATGGTACCATATCGAACAATTGTCACAGGCTACTGCTTTACATTCCCATGACACAGGTATCTCACAACATCCACAAGGGAAAATGTTAGCTTGGTTAGGCGGTCCAGGGTTTGGTTCAACATCTCCTGATGTCAGTAGAAGGCAGAGTATGTACAGTGCAGTAATTTTTTTCTTAGGCTGCTTATGCATCACAGGTGGTTTGGAGATGCGACTTAGATTACAGAAAGCGTTGAGACATCTAATCTGTTGCTTGGTAGGAGGTAGGTCATCGGCTTTATGCAAGGTCCGAACAGCAAACAGCAGGATGACTCCTAAGCAAATTCCAGTAGTGGCGGCCATGTTTGTTTTCGTCTAGCAAACGGATGAGTACAGTCTCTAACTTCTAAGGCTGGAAACCAGCTCTGCCAGTTGTTTTAGTAGCTGTTTTCTAGTTCCAGTGTAACCTTGAGTAGATGAACTTTGTCTATAACACCAGTAGTCCGGAAATAATAGTAAGTTAGCACCAAAAATTTAAAATGTATTCGGGAACACAGGCTTGATCCAACTGCTGTGTTCAGCGCCCTCTATCTCTCTCAATATAATAGTGTAACAGTGTAATAATATAATAACTAATATATAATACTAAATAAGTACTATTTATACAACTCTATGGTTGGTATCAATAAGTGTAGTTTCGCACCTGTCCGGTAGATGGCAGCCTAGATCGCGAAAGAGAAGAAAGTCCACAGAGAAGAATGTATTTCAGGCACCCACCACCGTCAGTCCATATATCCAAGTCGCAAAAGTGAAGATGGCAGTAACGAGTCGTAAGAAGCAGCGTGCGTGTATCTTTACAACTATAATATTGTCTCTGGTAGCGGTAGCGGTGCTAGCAACCGCAATAGGCACGGAAAACTGGATAACTTCAAAGCCAGAACGAATTGAAATCACTAGTCCAAACACTACGTCGACTAATGGTAATGCTACTGGCGATCCACCTGTCGAGAAAGAAAAAGGAGCCATGCGGCTAGGATTGTTTCGTGCAGTTGGGACTTTGACACGCAGTCCTCTGCAACCTAAACATGTTCAACTTAATAGTAAGTAACTAAGTTACTAAGTAACGAAATCAGGAGGGCGTGACATGAGGAACTCGTGTGTTCCTGATAGTAAAGTTTATTTCTTATAACAAGTAAATAAAGTATATATTGAAGAGACAGATTTCAATCTTCAATTTTCATGCATTTTTTAAGGTCGTGCACCAGTAGAAGAACAATGTCTGACAATGTGTTATCCAAACTCCATGTCAGATGGCGCTTTCGCTCATGGGCTCAATCTACCACTGCCACAAGCAGATTTCGGTTACAATTTGTAACGCTTTTTTACTACAAGTTTTACAGCAGCCACGTTACTCGTATCCTATGTAATAAGATGTGGACTAATAAAGTTGCAAAGATATTAAAAATCTGACCGTTATTTCAAATTTTTTTTTATAAAATAGTGATAGGAAATAGTACGCGGATTGTGCGCCCATTCACCTCTTTCAAATCATACGCTGTTTACGAATCTCCATTCGCTGGATTTCCCCCCGAGCACCGCCAACTTTAAAAATAGTGCTAGCATTGTGGCAGTGGTATCCTGAGTGTGTGATGGGGGCACTGCATGCAGTTTGTGTGTTATCATGTTTTATTTTTTTTATTTCGATAATTAACAAAGCATACATTACATCGATAACAGCATAAATAAACAGAATGCAGCTAGAAAATTATCGAGGATGAAAACACAAAAAGCGTGGCTAACACACTTATTTCCATTGTGGTCTAACATAACATACACCGATTGACAGTTCTGCGCCTATGTTCTGCGCCAGTAGTTTTGCATCTCCGCGAGAGCCCGGATGTGCGAGTAAACTCTGCCATGTTGTTTATCTCGATGCGTTGTCTACCTTGCATACGCAGGTCGCTCACCTTTGTGTCAAAGAACAGTGCACGTAGCAGGGAATAGAGCACCGATAATGGATGACCTGAGTGACATGACACTTGATACATTTAAATTATGGTCAATTCATGCTCTAAAAGTCTTTCTTACGCCAATACGGTCCGTTTGAACAGCCCTTCACACTACACGTTTCACACGAGTAAAGAATTTTACTCGCAATTCTGGGACGGAAACTCCTCCCGACCTTTGACCATAGGCTTAAGCGCATGCGCAGTGTTAAACTGTCAACGGGTGTATTGTACATACTATAAACTATATAGCAAATATACCCACGATCCCCAAAATTTCTGAGTAATACTGCTCTTCTGTAAGTGTAATACCGTACTAATACTTAATAGTAATAGTTGACTTTACTGCCTGATACCCAATCAAGTATAATTTTAGACTTGCTTAGGTACGAAGATAATGGTTCATATATTTATAGATATTCTGTAATAGATTCACTTGTCATTTCTTTGATTTAGTAACCTGTGGCAGTGGCTATTGCATATATGAATATGAGGAAAATGATTTAAATGGTGCCTTGAAAGCAATGGAAGACAAGGGTACGTATACTAACTGTTCATTAGCTCATCTGACATAGTCAGATGCAGCTTGTAGAATCGCATGATCGTCCGTCCGTCCGTCCGGTCGTCCGTCCGTGCGTCCGTCCGTCCGTCAACAGTTGGGCACAAATCTTAACCGCTCGACGTACGGTCACGATATTCGGGTCGTTGGGGGGGATTGTCAAAACGAGTTGGGATGTCGAAGCTGGGGGTCAAAGGTCAAAGGTCAAGAACAAGTGTAAAAGAAGGGGGAACATTCACTCCTTAACTTAAGGTATAGGGAGAAATGCAGAATTGCGGCACAAATCTAAACGGCTCGCCACCTAGGTCGTGATAGTCGTGTATAGCATCATGTAGGAAAAAGCCATCACTGTGCCGAAATTGGAGGTCACAGGTCAAAGGTCAATGGGCACAGGGCAGATTTTAGACATTTTCTGAGGACATGGTCTGACGGACGATTGGAAAGCTTTTTTGTTTCAGCGGTGACCTAGCATTTTTATGGCTTTATTGAAAGGACCATGAAAGTCCCTTCTGCTGACATGCGAAGAGTAAGTGTCGGATAACCTTTTGACCCTCAAGAGGAGGGTTAAACATGGATTTGTTGACTGTTAACAAAGATGGTGAACTGCTTTTGCTATTAGAGCCCCTCCCCCACCCTCCCCCTTTCCCCCTTCCCCACCCTCCCCCACCCCCTCCCCCACCCTCCATCTGCGATAGTGGTGTGTCCTAACAATGATGTGTACGCAACTGCCGTGTCTGCATATCTGCGCCTAACAAATGTGGTACTACGCACGACTGAAATTTTACGTTTATAATCGTAGCAACAGACCTCAGATGAGCCCAGACGCTCTGCGGCTCTTGTTTTTTGAAAATTTGGACCTCCCGAAACTCACACCTAATATACCCATAATATTAAACTCGCATTGGCAAAATATTGTCTCAATTACAGTGCCGTAATGGCTGCCACGGCAGGACGGCACTGCCGCGGCACTATTTTGACAAAAAAATTGTGCAGGGAACCAAGGAGCTGACTGTTATCTGACTGGACTGTCTGGTATTACTATTAAAGGCATAATATTTCCATCGATTATGCAAAGTTGACGAATGCTACAGTAACTGGCACCTTGTGTAGTTAATAAGTACATTACCTTATAAGTTATAGCCAAACGCGTATTAGTTTGTCCAATATCACTGCTAATTACTAAGAAATGTCTAATTGAAATCCGTAAATTTGGTAATCTGGTGCCAACGCTAAATTTATTGCCAACAAAATAAGCAAGGATTTCGGTTCGGTGACCTCACATGTTGCTACAGGATTATTCAAAATTATTCATTTATTCCCGAATCCCAAGAGTAAAACCATAACGTACGGAATGCGCACTCAGACTACAAGGATCGAAATCACTGACGGCCGAGCATACGTGCGAAAATGTCCGGTGCACTATAATCTGTATGACACCGCCTCGCCGGTTACGGCCGGTAATAGCCGGCATAGCGGGTCGAAACTGTCAACAACGGATTTATTTGACCGCGGATTTCAATTGGATATTTCTTAGTAACCAGCAGTGATATTGGACAAACTAATACGCGTTTGGCTATAAGGTAATGTACTTATTAACTACACAAGGTGCCAGTTACTGTAGCATTCGTTAAAATTGCATAATCAATGGTCATCTTATGCCTTTAATACTGATCAATTAGAGGTGTTATATCAGTGCTCTAAGATTTGGAATGTGTATTTATTTTAATATTACAATGTGCATATATAAGGTATTGTGATTCAAATTCAAACTTCAAAACATACAGATGTACATAGTGAAAGTATAAATGCAGATTGAGAATAGGCTTATTTTTCATAATTATACTGAATAGTATATACAATTTTGTTAACAATGTTTTATTAGAACCATACCCATAATATATATTTTAGATACTTTAGTCAAAACATCAGCTTTAGCTGCATTCCTTTTTGAAATTTACAAATTTACCTTTTAAAATGACCAGAATTGGTTGCTTTCAACTTAGCCTGAAAATGCAGGAAATGCCATTTCCAGGCTCTAAAGTTCAAAAAAATTTGGGGGAGGGCCCCCAGACTCCCCGCATGGGTTTCGCGACTGCGGCGTGTGCCGTGTGTGCCAGCACACACCATGACCGCCACTTATGCTATTATTACTGGGTGATCCTACATTTTTAGCTCGCCTTGACGTCGTCAAGATGAGCTATTGCCATGGGGTGTCGTTCGACGTACGTCCATCCGTTCGTCTGTTCGTCCATCCGTCAACATTTGGCTACGGTCAACTCAGGAACCGTTTGACCCACATGTTTCAAATTGCATATAGTTGTTACTCCTATGGGAGAGGTTTGAACGTCTATTTTGGAGCACGCCAGTCGACCTACTTTCGAGCCACGTCCAATTTTTCGCAAAAATGGAAATGGCCATAAGTCAGTTCAGGTTCAACGGATTTTGCTCATTTCTGGTATGTGAATGAATAAGAACTAGCCCCAAAACATATCATACAGTTTTTGATATATTTTTTAAAATTATGCAAATTAGGTAGATTTTGGCAATTCCCTAGATGCATTTCAGTGTCTGCCTACGGTCAATGATAACACAAGAACCGTTTGACCCACATGTTTCAAATTGCATACAGTTGTTACTCCTATGGGAGAGGTTTGAACGTCCTATTTTGGGGCACGCCAGTCGACCTACTTTCGAGCGACGTCCACTTTTTGGCAAAAATTGAAATGGCCATAAGTCAGTTCAGGTTTAATGGATTTTGCTAAATTCTGGTATGTGAATGAATAAGGACTGGTCCCAAAACATATCACACGGGTTTTTATTTATTTTGTTGATTATGCAAATTAGGTAGATTTTGGCAATTTCACTATGCATTTCAGTGTCTGCCTACGGTCAACGCCATCAGATTGTTTGCCAACAGATCTGAAACATTTATTTTCGCTTCAAAAATTATTCATATAATCATCAATATCAAGAGTATATAATGGGAGATATGCTATATAATGGGAGTTCTCCCATATATATACTCTTGCTTTATATATCCCCCCTTCCTCTTCTATCACACCCAAGGTGAGCTACAGTGTCATTGACACTTTCATTCTGCAGTAGCATATTTTGGGAGGCCACTACAGCCCTGCGATTATGGTTGGTATTGCCCCTACTACCGCACAATTATAAATAAGAGAAAAGTCACTTGTCTTTTGCCCTGGTGCAGGGCATTCCTCTTCTTTATATACATTATGCCAAGTTTTACCACAATACAGAAGGCAAGTGCAGTGGTTACCTTTGTTACGTACGACGGTGCCTCGAAAATCTGGCTGATACCCACGGGCCACGCTACTGAATTGCTATTGCTTGGTTTGCCTCTGCATCATTTATCCTTCGGCCCATTTTCTCAAGAAATATAGGTTTTCGTCCTCAAAAATTACCATTTTTAAAAAGCATTTTTTAATGTCTTATTTATAATTATGTGCAAGTAATGTTTAGTTAGTGTTTTAATTACAACAACAATAAGTAGAACATTTAATCTTCTTCAGGTGTGAATCCGCAAGAGGTTGGCCTATTCAGTCGTGGTCTTTTTGTCTCCCTCATGATTTTTGCATCGCTAGCACTTATTTTGGGAATGGTCAGTGCAATATTTGGTCTGATCAATGTCGTCACCAAACCAATAGAAACTATAAATGGTCCTCTTGGTTTATTTATCTGGAATGGACTTGGCTGTGAGTATTAACCTTTGTATTTATCTAGAAATTTCACTGTAAAAGGGTTAGATTTACATTCTACATTCTCTTTTCTGCAATATATATTTCTAAACCAATGAGCAATAAATATATAATTCTAAAAAAAGTTGCAACATGACAAGCCAGTCATGTTTTGGAAGTTGCTGTTTCCATTATATGGTTGTATCTGACTATCATACAAGTTATAAAGACAGTTAAGGCAAATAAAAATTACTGGAATATCGATATATTGTGTACTATTCTTTGTAAACTAAAATTTCAAATCATTTAAAAGTGAGTCAAGATATAAGCTATTATCACTCTTATTGCCAAAACTTCAAAAGCCAAAGTTGATAGCCACATACATTCTGGAACCGCAGCAAAATTTTATACTTATTTCTGTGTTACAGTCACATTCTCTTTGACAACAACGTTAATGTACGTCTGGCTATTCGAAAAATACCTGAGTGTCAACTATCTCCCAGAGAAGATCATCAACTATGAGTATTACACAGCGGATGAAACGTGGCTGGACTGGTCCTTCTACCTGACGATCGTACCAGTGGTCTGTTTCCTCATCAACATTCTTCTAGTCTTCTTATCCGGGATCAATTTCCAGCCAATGCTAAGGAGAAGGGAGGATATTTCGTCAAACAATCCGGATATGATCCTGTACTGAGTTGATCAGGTATGGGACTGAGTGTATGCATCTTACATTGGACTTGAAATCAAGGAAACATGTCTGTAGGTGTTTTCATTGTGTGTGGGGGTGTGTGACAGTGTGTGGGAAATTTAATGATGTCTACGTGCATGTTTAAATGTTAGCTCTGAGAAACGGTATTTTTGCTCAATGTGAAACTATGAGATGTTTTATGTTTCACAGTTGTGTGCATGATTACAATTTAAATTGTGAGTATATCCCGTTTAAGCAAAGATAAATGCAATACATTTCTCCATCTATGAGTGAGTAAATCTTCAAGGATAAATCATAGTGAAGATGAGTATGTAATGGCAACCATTCTCATTTTTAGGCATTGTAATCCTTATGTGACTATCACGATAAAGATAATTGGCCTTAAATACATAATTGTCTCACATCCATTTCTTTTATGCGGAACACAGGACGAGAACTATACACAATGCATGTAAATACAGATGGAATCACTCTTCTTGTAAGTTTTATGCACCTGGTTTTAGTAACTGAAATACCTTATATATCCAGTGTGAAGTGTAAGACACTTGCTAAAAAATGCCCTGCCATATGTAGCACTTGTATTGCATTGTCAGGAATTGTGTATTGAATCATAGACTGATATAATTATCAAATTTGTGTATGTATTTATAATTCACAAATATATGTCATCACGGCAGCCAAATCCAGTGATTGTGGAGTCGTTACACCATTTGTAGCATTTTACCATGTACGTAGAAATTTAGTTTTTATGTGTGTTTACAGATAGCTGTAATATATATGCGATTTTGTAAATTTGCTAAATGACTCCACGCATAGACATTTATTCCATAATAAATATATATGCTAATATTCTAGAGATTGCAATATTTCCACCAAAACTGACAAACAACAATTACATGGGCTGAAATGTGTATATGTGTTCACAACTTCACATTGTTTTATTGAATCATTTAATTTAGTGTGTTACAATTTCTAACTGCTCAAACACCTACTGCAGGCCGTGCTACATGTACTAGCCTTCTGTTCAGTAACGCAACTATCTGTTGCGAGTTGGTTGTGGAATAATGGAATGTAAATTGGGTGTGCCACTAGATGCCTCTTTTAGTGCCACGTATTTACTTTATGCTTTATATGCAAGATGTAATGATAACGAGTGAGTGTAGGTTCCTGTTTATACCGTATCTGTACATCTTACAATCTTATTACATCTGTACAATCTTAGGTTGCAGTGCTAAAGTCCAGACAGTTATCGTTCTGTGATATGAGTGTGGATTACTATTTGCTTATTGGGCAAAAAAATCTTTCTATTGAAGAAATTTTATTATTGAAGGGGTGAAGTATAGGATGTATCTCTTCAGAAGTGCCTGCTTTAGAACTTTAGAAAGTAACATCAAATAACGTCCATTGCATTTATACCAAGTTTAGTCATTTTACATATTATTTACTATGAATGGGTATAGCAAAATGGCCTTAATTTGTTTTGTAAGCAGTTGTGTGTTTTCTAACCCACTTTTTCCAGTATGTAACAGTCTTGGTTATCTGTTGAACGTATATATATATATATATATATAAATTTACAGTGCAAACTGTGTTAACGGGCACGTCTATAGGATGGCTACACATTTATAGTGACCGTAACCCCCCACCCGCCCGCTGAAAATAGGGGTAAGCGAGCAACGGGTGGTATAAATATCCGTTGGACAGCTCACATGAAGCAAGTGCAGCGGCTCACTGATAACGATGAAATTGTTTATTAAAATTGATGAAATTAGTGAAATAGATGATGCCTATGCTCGTGTGAAGTGTTTCTCAGAGGGGAAATCTTTAAATGAGCTTTACTTAATGGGACAGTAGCCTCTAGGATTTTACTGCATACAACTGTACTTACTGTATAACAAATCGTCTATACCCACACGTATTTGTTACCAGATACCTAATTTAAAGGGACAGTAGCCTCTAGGATTTTACTGCATACAACTGTACTTACTGTATAACAAATCGTCTATACCCACACGTATTTGTTACCAGATACTTAATTTAATTGTTATAATTAATTACACATCAACGCTACGAAATTTGAACGGCGGCATGACACCCGCGACCGTGTTGCCACCCCGAAAAAGTTGTCTATTTGACAATTTATTTTGCACGTTACAGACCGAGGGCTAATCACAAAAGTGAAATTATATTTATACCTAAATGCTATTTAACCGAACGATATTCATTTTAGGGCAAATTTATCCATATTATAACTGAAACTATATGTCGTTTATAAGATATTACAATCCTTTTGCATTTAAATGAATAAATAAGAAACACCCTCGGTCTGTAGCCCTTGGCTGGAAAGTGGTTTTGCGCAACTTATCAGATCGTGCTGCTGCACTTTGAGTGGCGCCACCTTCGTTGTAATCAAACTGTGATCGTTAGTTTTAAAACATTTGTTAATTATATTTCTAATGGTGATTGAACCATGAAACTTTTTATGTAGCGTAATTTTAACCTAAATTAACTGAAAATAACCCTAGAACCTAGAGTAAACAATCCCTTTAAATTATTTACTCAGCAAACCACTGTACAGCCATTAATCAACATCTTCACATGTACATATAGCGATAACAGCAATTTTTTTAGATGAATCGTGCAAATGATGATACAAGCATCAAATTTGGCACACTTGTTCTCCAAGTGATACTAATCAAATCTGCCCGATTTGCCAATTGAAAATCCAAGATGGCGGCCATTTTTCAAGATAGCCACCAAATTTGCCGACCGATGTTGACGTTTTGCTTAGAAGTATTTGTTGTCCGATTTGCATGATCTAGGTGTGGATTCATATGTTTTCAAGCCTTGTGAAGTGGATTTTCCTGTTTATAAAGCACACGGACACATATTTTTCAAGATGGCCACCAGATTGTCTGTTTTTCATTACGTAAGCTTTGCCCTGGCTAGTAAATGTTCAAAGTTATGCATGCCATGCCACTGGTCCTCCAGCTGCTACTGTTCACATATGCAGCTGCAGAGTGATGTGCAGGGGAGCTCTGACTGAAAGCACTTGCATCTTTCTTTGCAACCTTTCTTACAGGAACACTTCGTCAGTTCCCGACAGCTTGCTGCAATAGGGAGTAGTGTTGTCCAACATATCTGCCATGTCTCTTCTTTCTGTGTCCACCCCCATTCAGCGGGACTGCTCGTGTCTGGATTGGAGATGGTTGCCTGGCTCCAGATGATCCCAGCCTGATAGGCCACACGCTTTGCATGTTCTCTGAGGGCTGCCTGTGTTGGTGGAATTGAGTTGTACGGCCTCTGCTTGTGGGGAAGATCTAATCATGCTTCGTCCACACCAGTGGCTGCGCTTGATCTGTCGTACACGAGGACAACGAATCTCTCCAGCCTCTGCAGGTCAAGATCATGAATCAATGTTGGATGCTGGCTGAGATTAGTGAATGTTTCAGAAACATGATCAAATACGTTCCAAGTCTGCCATGCAGATTTCTTCGCTTTCCCACGGAAGGCATACACAACGTCACATCCAGTGAACGCATGCCAGTGCCCTCTAGCTTTCTCAAGCCCTATTGCAGAAACTACCTCATGGACTGGAATCCATCGCATCTTGGCTCTTTGGCCAAAGGCAATCCACATTTTCTCAAGACCTAGTTCCTGTAAGGATGGCAGTACAGATATTGCTATGAGTCTATGACTAGCACGTCCGTGTCATTAGTCTTAATGATAATAGACTTGCTCCCATCAGTCGTTGCATCCCTGGCGTGTACAAATATTCGACTGCCAGCTTCTTCATGACAACATGGGGACACAGCATCCAGAGACTTTCTTGTGTTGCCAATGGCGTCTTCTCCTTTTGTGACGATGACTGCTTGTCGTCTCTGCTTCACACATCTTTTCCGCAAGGAAGTGAAACAGTTCATTCTTGTTGCTGCCGTCCCGAAGAAAGCTTTGCCAGTTACCTGGTGTCTTACTCGTTCCTGTCACTCTTCTTCTGATTCCTTGCCCCCTTTTTGACCTCGTCTCGGATTTCAGACTTGACTTCTTGTACACATCAAAGACTACGTCCACCCGCTCGTACCTGGCACCATAGGATCCCACCTTTGGGATGATGTCTTTAGCATAGTCATCAAATGTCTTTGAAGTACGTGGAGGTAAGGCATTGATAAGTGATGCATCTCCCTTTGGTTCTCTGTCTGGGATGTTCACTTGCGCTTTAATAATTTCAACCAGCTGTGACTTCTGACACGTATGAAGCTTGCCGCTGTTACTAAGAGATGCAGGGTGTGACTGATTCTCGTGCTTGAAGAATTCTTGCAAGTTACACTGCCTGTTCGGGCACGAGATGAACAGTCGCGAGAATAACTGACAGTCGTCTTTCAGGACTTTCTCCTTAGAAATTCCCTCAGCCTGCTCTTGGTTGACGAAAGAAACAAGGTTTTTCTTGATTGGATGATAGAAAGGACTCACCTTTATCCTCTAGCCCCTTCATGAATGATTGGAACTGCTCTTTGCCCCGCTTATGCCGGCTCTTTACGCCGGTGATGTGTAGCTACCATTTCAGCTAGAGTTGGGTTTGCAATGTTCTTCGTGTCTAGCACCAGCAGGTCGGCTGATTCTTCTTGTAATGGGTTGCCCATCTGCATCACTGCAGAGTGATTTCACATTTTCAAAAAAAGATTTCTGGGCACTCAGTGTCTGCTGCTGTAGGTAGCATCTTTCATACCAGACATGGCCTCGTATCCAGCTACTAGACGACTAACTTCGGGTCCAGCGAGCATCCACCTACGAATTGCTGACGGGTCTTCTGCCCCCTCGATCGCCAGGACAGAGAATTCTCTTCTTGACTTGTGTATGGCGAAGTTCCCTTTGTGAAACTCCCTGGCCACATCTGGATGTTGTTGCTCAAGTGACATCATATCTCGGAGGTGAATTGGGATCCATCGCACATAGTTAACATTGTTATTCGCAAAGAAGTAAGGCACCAGTTCTGAAAGTGCTTCACGGTACAAGTTGAAGTCGCCTTCTCTGAATGAGCGGATCAGGGTGAATATGGTGAGCCTCATGTCCAGCACTGGACTCCAGAACTGGAACTGCGGACTTTCTTTCCTCTGTTGTTTACACCAATCCTCAAAGGTTATAACTGATATGCTAGACTCTTCAGAGCGGTAATCATGGTATGCCTTCTTCATCAGTTTGTACAAGCTGCATGCAGTGATCTGGTGTGCTTGTCTTGTCCTGGTCACACTGGATGCAGACAGGTAAGACTCTGCTGTACCAGATGAGGCCACCTCTGCTTCCACAATGGCACTGGTCCAGCCACTGTCTGTAGTAATGTTCCGATCTCAGTGCAGCCATTTCTATATGAAGTCCACCGAACATGATCACGAACTTGTCCTCTCCATATTCGGGCCACTTCCATTGTATTTGTTTTGCCAGAGCATACAACTGTTGATCAGCAGCTAAACCCCCGTTGTCCTTGGCTCGGCTCTCCGGCGCTGGCACGTCTTGTCCATTCAGGTGCGGCTGCCTAACTGATCCGGGGTTGATTAGGCAGCATTTGGGACACTAGTAGATTGTTGCAGTATGATGCTAACATACATTTCCTACTTAGCTGACACTGAACCCCATGCTGAGTTTCACAGCAGTGATGTCACCAATGTGCCTTGGTAGTGCCCGACAATCACTCCTTCAAGAACTTCATCAACTTCATGCACTTGAAAGTTTTGGAGCGAGATGTACTCCATCGCACGCAGAGACCTTCTGTGTGCTACCCTCATCTAGTTTAGCTCGCGAGTCAACGCGGTTTACCAGGGTGTGGCCGATGCCATGCACTAGCATCTTCTTGGAGCCATAGATGAGAGTTGGGCCAGTGGTGAGGACCAGTGCCAGTAGTCCATCCAATGGATATGGCTGACTGCTGAAACAAAGGTACTACCTTTATCACTACACCCCTACACCCCATAGCCATGCAAACGTATGAAATCATAAAAAATGTGCAAAGTGAGAAAAATATGTGTCTGTGAGCTTTATACACAGGAAAATCTACTTCAGCAGGCTTGAAAACATAGGAATCCACACCTAGATCATGCAAATCGGACAACTACAAATACTTCTAAGCAAAACGTCACATTCTGGAGGCTAATTTGTCGGCCATCTTGAAAAATGCCCGCCATCTTGGATTTTCAATTGGCCAATCAGGCAGATTTGCATAGTATCACTTGGAGAACAAGTGTGCCAAGTTTGATGCTTGTATCATCATTTACACGATTTTTCTGTTATCTGCCCCGCTACTACGTGTCCTAGACTGCCAAAAGAAAATTTTATTAATTGGTTCAAGGGTGTAGCGAACTCTTTTTTACCTACTCTATATTTATACTCTTTCTCATTCGCCACTTCATTTTTCCCTCCTATCCTTCAGACCATTTCAGCACCTCATCCCTAACCTTCCATCTTTACACATGCTCCCGCCCTTCTATGATTCCCTCCCTCACCTTCTCCATGTCCGTCTACTCGCCGCCCTTTCTCCCCATCTACACTCTTTTCTCTGTCACCTCTACCATCTTTCACTTCCCTAGCTTTTCTCCCCCTTTCATCCACTAGGCCTACTTCTCCCTAGCCCCTGTGACTCTACTCCAGTCTTATCCCTCGGCCACTACCGCCATGTCCAAATTCTCCCTTCTTCTCTACCTTCTCACTTCCTCGTATCCACACCTTTTTCATTCAGTTTACCTAATTGCTTTCTCTGTCTCTTTCCCTACTAAGTTTTGTGCCACGCGTGAATTTTACAGAGGTGTATACGTAACCACTCTAAATACAGGAAATAAAAGGAAACAAGGACTTACCAAACACACTAAACATATAAGACATTTATATACGTAGTAATAAATTTTAAATAGCGCTTAACTTTAATAGAAATATTACATGTCCATAATAACGCCCCCTTTAACACGTTCAACGCTGCCTGGGTTAACAATGCATCTACCGCCCTGTGCTGAGATTTTCGCGTTTTTACCGCTTAGTCACCTATTACACAAAATGTTTTTGGCAGGTTTAACACAACTTTCAGACATAAAAACAACTTCACAAAACACGGCGGTCAAACGCCCTTTGGCGAGGTGAACTAAAAACATTACCTCAGTCCCAAAAACTCCCAAATTAACGTTCCAAACAACAGTAAAGTATTGTTTAAATTATGTCATCTACTACTGGGGTTTATACATTGACGCTGTTGAATTGCTAAGCGTATAGCCCCATGCCATCTATAGGAGAACATAGTAAACGTTCCAAAATTTTTATATTTTAAAATTTTTTTTTTGCCACGAGTATACTCGTGTTTCGCGGCCGTGCGTTTTGCAGGTTCGAACGAGTATACTCGTGTTTCGCGTTGAACGTGTTAATATAACGGCCCCTTTGGGTGTTTCTGTCAACTGGCCCTTATATTAAGAATTGACTGAATATAAGGGTTGTTCAAGGAAAACCAAGGTAAAAAGGTGTTAATTCTATAAAAGTGCTTCAATGTATAACTGCAATTCAAGGGAAATGCCAAGTTGCCAATATAAATAGGTACCCCATTTTATAGGTCTATATATGTGTACGATAACACAGATTTGTACAGATTGTATCAGGAGTAAGATAATATAGAGGAGTATGACTGTCCAAAACATGTGAAATTCAACATTTGCTTGCCTAATTTTACCGATGATATATTAATATATATAATATTTATATAATATATATGATATATAATATTTTATTG
>NW_014577891.1:103434-107343 GCF_000485595.1 Priapulus caudatus | reverse complement strand
TAGAGACGGAATGTCCAACGCCCATTATCAGATGTAATTTTTATAATGGACAGAACACCTCAACAGCATCGACAGTACCAACAACATCAAATTCACGTACGAGGAAGAACTCGATCAAAAAATTCCGTTCCTCGACACACTCATCCATAAACGAGAAGATGGTTTCATTAAAACTGACGGTGTATAGGAAAAAGTCCCACATGGACCAGTACTTAAACTTCAATTCACACCACACAGTCAACCACAAACTCAGTGGTACGGACGATACTAGATCGTAGGGACAAAATCATAACGGAGAGTGAGGACCGGGAAGCTGAAGCGCACCACATCAAGAACGCGCTAGGAAAATGCGGCTATCCCAATTGGACACTCGAAAAAGTGTCCAAGGACATGCACACATCACGGGAAAAAACAACATCCCAAAAGAAAACCTGCATGCAGGGGCGGATTAAGGCTCACTGGTGCCCTAAGCACTGACCAATCTTGGTGCCCCCTCCTTTCCACACTGAGCCAGTCCATTTTAGTTGTTGACCTGTCTGACCAAATATACAATGCAGGTTGCAGCAGTACAAAAATTTATGTAGGATTTCAAGGAGGTTGCTGATAAACAGGCGGGAGGTATGGGGGTCCTCCCCCAGAAATTTTTTAAAATGTAGATCGCAAAAGATGGTATTTGAGGCAATTTTGAGCGTACATGCATGTACACCTTCATTCTGACTACGAGTCAATCTATTTGTTTTTTTTTACACGTTTCAGTTGTGAGAAAGACCTCTCTGTTGTGCAGTTGGTGACCATTAATGTTAAAAATATTCTTAAAGCAATTTCAACATTTGGAAAGGCACTCTCTAGTTTGTCTTCTGTAATTGTGTTGTAAAGTTCCATGTGAGTGAAAGATGGTTTCTTGTTTGTTTTAAACTTATGAAGAACATGAATGGAACTGCTGAAGCTCTGTAGACAAAGTGTTGTTCATGTCATCTGAATAAGCATCAATGAGTGTCTGACAAGTCTGAGTACCTTTCACTTTCTGATAATTGGGAATTAGCACCTTGTTGGGTGGCATTAGGGGCCCCTTGTATTGTATTGTATTACCCTTGTGGTACATCTGGGAAGTACAAATCTTTATTCTTTTTTTTTCTTTTCACCCTTTCCAACTTTGTGGTGCCCCTTTGGCCCTGGTGCCCTAAGCACGTGCTTAGTCTGCTTAATGGTTAATCCGGCACTGCCTGCACAGGGAAACCGAAGGCGATGATCGTCCTACCCTATGTCAGAAGGGTCACGGACGTAGTGCAGCGTCACCTAAAAAATGCAGGTGTGGCTTCAACAGTGAGACCGTTTGAGACTCTACAACGGCTTTTGGTACATCCTAAGGACAGAACAGATATGCACAACATTACGGACTGTGTCTACAAGATACCGTGTGCAATGTGTGGAAAAATTTGAGAAACCAGTCGAAAATTTAAAACCCGCCTAAAAGAACACAAAAAGGACGTAGACACCGTAGCACCCAAATCGTTCACAAGGCCCCAACGAAAACAGTCGGCTACCGAAATCACCAAATCCGCGATCACTGACCATGTAGCGAAGGACAATCACAACATCGATTGGGAGAATTCGAAGATCATCGATCGCGAGCCTATCAAAATGAGGCGATGGATTAAGGAGGCCATCTGGATCCGCAAGACTCCAAAACATCAACCGGGACGAGGGGGGTACAGGCTTAGTCACGTGTGGACTAAGCTATTGACCACCACACCATCTGGTGGTCAAAACTGATTAAAATCAGTTTGCTTTGAGAAAGCTTCTTGACAGGAGGTGAAACGTCAGCGGTACTTTTCAAACTTGCACGGTTGAGTAAAAATTAACTTTGTTATTTATAGAATAGACCTATTGAGAGTTGGGATGTTGAATTTTCAAGGGGATTGAATGGGAAAATTCAATTTCATCTCACTTTTCTGGGGGGATGGGGTGCTGAGACCCGACCGGAAGTATATTCCCGATTTTGTATAAGGGGTGAAAATATGCACTTTTTTGTTAAAATCTGGTTGTTTTTCTCATATTTTTTTAGCAGTTTAACATTCTCAGTAAAATATACGTTTTATCAAAATTTCAGGGGAGATGATTCCAGTGCTGTAGTTGTCAACGGGGGGTCGGTAGCACGGGGCGGTCGCCTCCCCCCCTAGAATTTTTAGGCCAAAGGTATTTTAGGCTAGGTAAGTCTGCACTGGTAACACCACACAACTGCAGTGAGGACATGTACATAGCACAGATTTGGTAGTAAGTATTTTAGTCTGGTGTCCCCAAAGGTAAAAATACTCAACTCAACAGTGATGTTATTGTGATGAAGATTGTTTAATGTCTTTGGTGTCCCCAAAGGTAAAAATACTCAACTCAACAGTGATGTTATTGTGATGAAGATTGTGCTGTCTCATAGTGCATGAAATTGCATCGAAGAGGTGTTACTTTCAACAAAATCCCCGGACCCCCCCCCTAAACAGGAGGGACACGCCCTGAAGGAGGAAAAATCCTGATATTTTATGATAAAGATGTCCAACATTGACCCCCCCCCCAGGCGCTTCGTTCCCTTGAGATTGCATGATTCGCCACCTCTAGAATTTTCTTCTGGATCCGCTACTGGTTGTGTGTGTGGTGGGGGGGGGGGTGCGTGTTATTAAACCTCTGGGATCCAAACAAAAAAATTACCCTAGAATTTACAAAATTGCACTTACAATATCAATTTTTTTCAATTTCCTCAAAAACGGTCATCTTCAAGGTTCTAAATTGCTAAAATCCAAGAGCTTCCGGGTGGTCCACCCCCTGGACCCCAGGCAATTAATGGCTCTACCCCTGCACCCTGCCAGGGGCCCTAGGGCGGGCCCCTGGACCCCACCCATTAAGGGCTTTGCGCCAAGGCGCTCGCGGTGTGCGGTACTCGCACACACTCTTCAGATACATTGTGATGGAAGTAACAGCGAAATCATTCCCCCCCACGATTACAGTTCTTTCGTCCTACGGTGCACGCAGGCACACGTAATTGCGTACGCGGCAGTAAGCCTGCGGGGACATGACCCTGATGAGCAGTGGTTGGGGCAATGTATATATTATTATTATAGTTCCTTTTATTCTTTTAGTTTAGTTTGCCACTTTAGTTCTTAAGTCTTGTTTAATTAATAAATTAGGTTGAAGTATTCTTTATGTGTAATATCCTAGCAGCTGGTTTAAAGGCAAAATGTTGTCAAGCAACATGAAGATAAACTAAAGATAGAAAGCTAGTCGAGTGTGTATAACGGTGTTTAAATATCATCAGCAATGTTTTTTTTACTCATTACAGGGTGGTTGCGTACGAAAATGTGAGAAAAATTCTGACGCCCTGAAAATTCACTATTCATATCGTTTATTCCTATTAACGATGTATTCATATTGAGTGCAAAGATTATATACTTCACTATATAGTTGACATGTACAGTAGACATGTTTACTTTTGAAAAGGTGTATTTCGGCTATTTTCTCAGTCCATTGTAAAAATTTGTTGTGAATTTTCATTCCTTCGATGCGCACCAGAATGCGCTCCATTTCAGGCATGCAAAATTGAAAAAAGCGCCCTGCCGTGGGAGGGATCCCCCTTCCACACCCACCGCCGCTCGGTCGCCCCTGGCTCCTCTCGCTCGGGCGGCTTCCGATCGGCGCGGCCGATAAACTCAGCCGCGGGAGGGATCGATCGCTTCATTCTCTCAATTGGGCCGCCCCACTGTTTGAAACCGGGCGCCGCCCCTGTAACAGGCATAGTACCTATACGCCCGGCGGAACCGCCCCACTCACATAACAGAAAGCTATATAGGTGCGGGGAGGGCGGACATCCGGGAACTTTGATTATTTGACGAATGTAGATTCGAGCGATGAAAAACAAACGTC
>NW_014577891.1:97273-98596 GCF_000485595.1 Priapulus caudatus | reverse complement strand
GGTAACTTTTGATTATTTTGCCGATTGTAGATTCTAGCCGATGAAAACAAACCTTAGTAACGCACCGCTCAATGCACGCAGCGCATAGTGCCAAGGAATTATGTGGTGTTTGGATGCCGCAATCACAGTCTTTCAAGTGACAAAAAAACGATCATTCTTTGAGCTGCCGTAGCCCGAAAGGAGAGATAGATGGCTAACAGCAATTAGTCAGGAGAACGAAGACGGCGTAGCAATGGTGAGAAACAGTGGGAAACGGGCGAGTTGTCTCGCTGAAAGGCAGTTTTTTGCACACTTCCTGTGAAGTCACATAATCTTTCTCGGTCAAAATGAACAAAGAAGAACTTCAAGAACACCCCTGTCGAGTTTAAAGGGGCTACCCCCACATTTATGGAAATGACATAGGTCTCAATCTGGACATCATCTCTATCCTTGAACCGCAGCGGCTCCATTCGGGCGGTGTCTATATTCAAGCCGGTACGGGAGATTACGGTACGCATATATTTGCTAATATATTGACTAATCGTTCGTCAATAAACTCAATATTTACAGAGAGTATAGCTAAGACATGTGTCTATAGGTAACTAGAATTTTTGAAATGTAATCATCGCGCATAACTAATCGTGCATGACTAGCATGACTAATCGTGCCGCTTCGTGCGTCAATAAACTCAATATTCACAGAGAGTATGAATTCAAGCCGGTATACGGGAGATCTTTTGCATAATATATTCTAGATACCTATAGACACATAGACACTCTTTGTGAATATTGAGTTTATTGACGCACGATTAGTCAATATATTAGCAAATATATGCGTACCGTCATATAGACGCTCCCAGCCGATTCTCGCTTTGTTTTCATTAGACTGGTACTCGCTCCCACCTCGATTACTCGATGGGTGGGACCGGGTACCAGGTGGGACCGGGTACCAGTCTATGTTTTCATCGGCGCGGCTCACCGGACGTATTGCTAAGGGGAAGTGACGTTACTCCGCCCCCACCTATACGCGCACGAGCACGCACGCACACGCGCATAACAGATAGCGATACGCCCGCGAGAACGCACGCACATAACAGAAGCTATATACGCGCGCGAGCACGCACGCACACGCGCATAACAGATAGCGATACGCCCGCGAGAACGCACGCACATAACAGAAGCTATATACGCGCGCGAGCACGCACGCACACGCGCATAACAGATAGCGATACGCCCGCGAGAACGCACGCACATAACAGAAGCTATATACGCGCGCGAGCACGCACGCACACGCGCATAACAGATAGCGATACGCCCGCGAGAACGCACGCACATAACAGAAGCT
>NW_014577891.1:70721-94634 GCF_000485595.1 Priapulus caudatus | reverse complement strand
GTCCTTCACGTTAATCTTCAGACTGAGCCCCGGACAGAGTCCGTAGTCCTCCTCGTCCCGCATGAAGGCACCACTCTCTTCCCTTAACATCTGCCTAGCAATACCCTGCTGCTCCTCGTCTAGGTGCGCCAGGTCGATGGGCGGGTCCCACTGCTCAGCTGTATTCACAACTTGATTCACCACACCCCGAGGAAGGCCTCCGAAAATTCTCCCCTTGTCACCCACAATGGCTGACTCTCCCTCAATCAGAGCCTCCATGACGTTGAAACCCACAATGGGTTCTGGCAGGGGTCCGGTGGCAACTAGGAATGGCACCTCTACCACGCACGAATGGTCGCCATCAAACGATGCTTTGACTTTGATGTTTACTACCCCTTTAAATGGTATCTTGTGGCTAGAGGCAGACGTTAATTCCAGTGGCGTGTCCAGCACCTCCTCGATACTCCGGACAGGTAGGTTAGGGAACTCCCTCTCTAGCATTTCGGTGTGTATCATAGATACGGCTGCTCCGGTGTCCCACAAGACTGGGTACTCCTTGCCTTCCAGGTATAGGTTAACGACACACTTTCTTCCGACTAATCTGGCCACCT
Organism: Priapulus caudatus; assembly: GCF_000485595.1. NCBI lineage: Eukaryota > Metazoa > Priapulida > Priapulimorpha > Priapulimorphida > Priapulidae > Priapulus > Priapulus caudatus. The sequence goes on along the minus strand of NW_014577891.1, from coordinate 94,044 downwards.
TTCCATTACCTACTCCCTGTCGCCGATGGAAATTGCGGGGTCTTACTAGGGGTCCACCTGTCCTGCTCCCGCCAGAGCAGATGGCCGTCCGTTTCCCGTCTGGTAGCTGCATTCCTTAGCAACGTGGCCAGTACCGCCACACTTGAAACAGTGATTACACCTCTGCTGCTTCTCCCTGCAACCCTGGCAGCCAAACGTCATTTTTCTTACTTCTGACCTTGGACCTTGTCTCTGCTGACTCTGGGGCTTCCAACTCTCCACCTCCTGTCTCATCTCACTCAGCTCCTTTCTGAGCATCTCCTTCACTTCCCTCTTCCAGCCTTCGAAATTCTCCTGACTTATCGAGGATACTTTCGCGCTTTTGTTATGTTTGGCCTGCACCTCTTTTGTCAGACGCACGCACATAACAGATACTATACTGTACATACAAGTACAGTATTTGTGTTTGTGCAGGTACATGTTACCGCACTGAGTGACAATCTGCGACAACTTGTGGACAATGCAGTCTCAAAACATTTGTTTAACTTGAACAATAGTATTATTTAGCTTGCCATGCATGTTCTTGTGTACTGTATACTACAACTTGTTGTCTTGAATTATCGAGACATTTCATCGAGACAATAGTATTATTTAGCTTGCCATGCATGTTCTTGTGTACTGTATACTACAACTTGTTGTCTTGAATTATCTCTCTCTCACACTGGGGATTGCCAGTTTGGCATTGTGTTTGTTATATACTGAGAAAACCGGTAATTCAACATTTTCACCATGTTTGCTTGTATCTGTTATACTATGTCATTGATCATTTTGAAGTACAGAGTAAAATGTGATGGCGGCCATGTTGAATTCAATATGGCCGCTGTAATTATAATTGGAACTTGTGTGTCTTGTTTTAATATGAAAGAGCTTATTAACCTGCGCCAGTCTGCAAATTTTCACGTCTCTATATCTTCCGTGAACAGAAATATTGCTAAGTTTGTAATTTTTATGGTGGCCATTTTGAATCCAAGATGGTGATCAAAAACGCCTTTGGATCACGGGTGTTGCTATACGCCGGGCGATCTGATTCTGTACGTAGGTGATCTAGGTAGGATTGTATCTATCTTTACTCCTGTGACAGAGCGAAGGGCTACTCTATACTATAGTACGAGTACGTACGTATGTATGTACTAAGTGTTACGAGAGCCCAAACCCTCTCATAACTTGAGATTAAGATGAAAATAACACAGTTACACATAGAATTGTTGCACTCCACTGTTACATCATGGTTTCCGACCATGCTTGGTGCCACCATAACTGTCGATATAGCAGGGACTGATGCGATCACCCCACTACTAATAGCCTGGATGTTCTGAGGAGAGACTGACTGGGTGCATCCGGTCATGTAATCAGCCATGTCCACAGGCACACGGGACAGCACATCTGCATCTATGTTTTCCTTTCCAGGGCGGTACTTGATCTCAAATGGGTAGAACTCTGCCAACTCTGCAACCCAGCGGCAACCCGTGGCATTAAGCTTAGCGGTACTCAGTATATACGTCAAGGGGCTGTTGTCAGTGAACACTGTGAAGGACTTTGCATGCAGCAGGTAGTTTCTAAAATGTTCAGTCACGGCCCACTTCAGCGCAAGGAACTCCAGTTTTCCCGAGTGTAGATGGTAATTCTTCTCTGCTGGGGACAGACTCCTCGAGGCATACCCAATCACCCGCAGCGACTCGCCCTGTTGTTGGTAGAGTACCGCTCCGAGTCCTTCACCAGATGCATCTGTGTGTAGGATGAATGGCAATTCGAAGTCTGGGTAGGCCATGACAGGTGCAGAGGTTAACTCGTCAATGCAATTACTCACTACCTCCCGGTGGTGTGGCTGCCAACTGATGGCTGCGTTTGATGGGAGCTGACCTGTCTTGGGCTTGGACGGCTTACGCTTTCTGCCGACTAATCTGGCCACCTTTCCATTATCTACTCCCTGTCGCTGATGGAAATTGCGGGGNCTCAAGATCGACCTTGACTTTGAGCTTCATGTTGATTTTAACTCTGGAAAGAACAGGAAGAACATTTATGTCAATGCATGTTTGTTATGAGTCACTAGGGGAGAACGTCTGCTTAGCCTTGCCATTCTTCCACTGCTTCACTGGCGCCAATTCTAACTGCTCTTTCTACAAGCTGACCAAGAAGATGTGGTTTTCTCAATGGAATAAGTGCTCGATGATGGATGAACTGAAAGAGGCAGTTAAACAACTCAGCAGAACAAGTGATCCTTAGCACAGAAAAGATACTTGTGGATTTTGTGTGCTATGTATACTCAAAGAGGGCTGTGTACCAAAATCTCAATATCTCAAAGAGATTGTGAACTGCGGTTCTCAATGTTCCAGGCCTCAGGTTCTGATGAGTTAAGGGACCTCCCACCTTTATTGGATTCCTTCAGACTGGCGGTACGTCGCAGCGCCTATCAAGCAGAATGGGTGTGAGGTAACACCCTCACTCAGATCCCCAGCCCTCCTCTTGAGATGTGTGGATGGAAACTCTATCAGAACCAACTTCACATTCAATGGACCACGGACGCAGCAAGACCAAACCTCGAGATCGTGACTCAAGTGCCAGTCATGCAAATGCGCTAATAACAATGTCATGTGCCTTTCTTTCTGCACTTGCACCAGGAAGTGCACAAATCACTAATTGAAGCATGCATGTACAGGATGATATGCAGTCAGTGTGGGCTGTGTATGTAACAAGTGACCGAGGACGATTGCGGACTGTCAGTCTGTCAGATTTTGACTACGTGTACTACTACCAAATGAAACCGAAATTCCAGGAGTCTGAAAGTGTATCATGTGCATCTAATAAATCCTTTGACCTCAAAACCCTAAAATTGACTCTAACTTTTTGAGAAGATAGCTGAGATATGTGAAAACCCATTTTCGGGCTCGCGAGGTGAACCCGAAGGAACGATATCTCGTGACCTATGACGAATTCAGGTTCCAAACTATGCCCAATCGATTCCTTGATGTTTAAAACCCCTAAATCGACTCTAACTTTGTTCAAATCGACCAAAGAAGGGCAAAGATATGGCAAATAACAGTTTCGGGTCCCTTACCGGGCCCATAGGGGGGGGGGTGTTTCCCGGGGTCAAATTTTTGGGCTCCTCAAAAAAATTCTTAGTTGAGGAACATATGAACCCAGATTTGATACCCAAAAATGTCTTTCATAATTTGCAGATAAATGTGCATAAGCCTCCTGACTAATAGACCCTATCAGCCATAGTGCCCTGTACCTTAGTACAAATGTATGATGTATGTCAATTCTACAACTCCGTTTATTTTTGTTGTAGGTGCTAGCCGCTTTATGGTACAAAATAACTACATCCCCTATATATGTAATTGGTGTTCTCTGGTCTGGTTACATTTAGATACAACCTTTTTAAACAAATATTGATATATGACTCGAGTCTAAATATCAGTATTTTTAGTTTACTGTAAATACATCCTCAAATAAAAGTGAGAGATAAATAGTTAAACTGCCATCCTCAAATCAGAACCCACTCAAACCCGTCTGGAGGACGGGTAATTGCTAGTATTACTTACATTTCGACAAAAATTGCAAGATCAACAGGTATTATATCTAAACTTATTAGACACTAAATTCCACAAGATCTGCTTACTACTATATATTATTCTCTGGTTTATCTCTATCTAACATACGCAGTGTTAACATGGGGTACAGCCAACAAAACTACACTTAAACCTCTACAAACAGTTCAAAAATAAAATTGTCAAAATTATAAAATTTGCTCACTCGAGAGTTAGAGAGAGTTTAACCCTAACCCTCACTCGCAAACCCTTATTTCCACGAATTGCATTTATTTAAACTAATCGACATTTATAATTTAGAGTTAGGTAAATTTATGTATAAATACAATACAGGGACTCTCCCTGAATTGTTCTGCAACTACTTCACGAGAATTTCTGATACACATCATTATCAGACTAGAGAAGCAACTAACCAATTTTTCTTTATTCTTAGAGTATCTACAGCTATTGGTTTTAAATCCATCAAATCTGCAGGAGCAAAACTTTGGAATTCCATTAATACAATTACTATCTTACGTTATCTACGTTAGAAGCCATACATTATCTGCTGATATTAAAAGTGATAAAATAAACTCTTATATCTTACATATCTTATTCTATAATTTGACTTTGTTTTTATCTGCATGGGTGTTCGTGTGTGACTTTACTTCTAAATAATTTTGGATCACCATGATTGTGTGTGTGTGTGTGTGTGTGTGTGTGTGTGTGTGTGTGTGTGTGTGTGTGTGTGTGTGCGTGTGTGTATATGTTACCAGCAGTTAAGTGTGTTATCAGTAAAAATACCAGTCCTCGGGGTTCAGGCCCCTGACTTGTTGTTGTCGAACGCTCACGTAAAACAGTAAAACACAAAACTCTAGATGTAATTACAACTTGTTATTTCCCAAAAAAACATCCGTCAATTCACAAAAGCATCTCTCCTTTCTCCGCCCTCGCGTCACTTTCTCTCGTAACAACACGCACGCCAGCGCCATCTATCGTGAAATGAAACTATAAACGGTACAACTACATAACAATATACTAACCGCTACATACTCCCCTCAACAAAAATAATGTCTTCCACGACATTAAGACAACTAATTACTTAAGACATTCAATTCAAGACACCGTAATAATACAACACGGTCGGTTGCAACGATCCGTCCGATGTAGATACATTAACTCGAACATTTCAAACAGATCCCTGGCAGTTTCAAATACGTAACCTTACAAGCCAATTTCCTCGACAAATCTTCAGTCATAATTTCTGTTCAAAATCTGTTAATAGTCAAACCACAATCTTATCCTTCCAACCTTGTTTGATGTCAATCTTCTGAGTAGAGTTGCATTCCACTGTTACATCATGGTTTCCAACCATGCTTGGTGCCACCATAACTGTCGATATGGCAGGGACTGATGCGATCACCCCACTACTAATAGCCTGGATGTTCTGAGGAGAAACGGACTGGGTGCATCAGCTCATGTAATCAGCCATGTCCACAGGCACACGGGACAGCACATCTGCATCTATGTTTTCCTTTCCAGGGCGGTACTTGATCTCAAATGGGTAGAACTCTGCCAACTCTGCAACCCAGCGGCAACCCGTGGCGTTAAGCTTTGCGGTACTTAGTATATACGTCAAGGGGCTGTTGTCAGTGAAGACTGTGAAGGATTTGGCATACAGCAGGTAATTTCTAAAATGTTCAGTCACGGCCCACTTCAGCGCAAGGAACTCCAGTTTTCCCGAGTGTAGATGGTAATTCTTCTCTGCTGGGGACAGACTCCTCGAGGCATACCCAATCACCCGCAGCGACTCGCCCTGTTGTTGGTAGAGTACCGCTCCGAGTCCTTCATCAGATGCATCTGTGTGTAGGATGAATGGCAATTCAAAGTCTGGGTAGGCCATGACAGGTGCAGAGGTTAACTCGTCAATGTAATTACTCACTACCTCCCGGTGGTGTGGCTGCCAACTGATGGCTGCGTTTGATGGGAGCTGACCTGTCTTGGGCTTGGACGGCTTACGCTTTCTTGCTGATGGGTCTTGAGCTGCAGACTTGGTAAGGAGCTCAAACAAAGGTTTTGCCCTCTTAGAGTAGTCCCTCAAGTATCTCCTGTAGTAACCCAACAGTCCAAGCACCTTTCTCACCTCCCCGACAGTGTGGGGGGTTCTTTCCTTCAACTCCACCATGGCAGCAATTTCCTTATCATCGGCCCTGTATCCCTCCGCAGACACAATACGGCCCAAGTACTTTACTTCTGCCTGCAATAGGCGACACTTCGCTGGTTTCATCTTAACACCATGCCGCTGAAACAGTTGTAGTACTGTTCTGAGGTGGTCTACATGCTCCTGGAATGTCTGACTGTATACCAGCACATCGTCCAGGTAGACTTCACAGATTTTGTGTATCACCTCATTCAGGATCTCCTCCATGAATCTTTGGTAACAGGGTGGTCCATTCGACAGGCCATATGGAATTCTCACCCTCTCATGTAGGCCCAGAGGGGTGATGAAGGCGGTGAGATGTCGACTAACTGGGTCAACAAAGCCTTGGTGATACGCCTTTCCCTGATCGAGTGCTGAAAACCACCTATTACCTCCGAGTCCTTCTAATGTATCTTGCACTCTTGGCAAGGGTTGGCGGTCTGGAATCGTCTTCTGATTGAGAGCTCTGTAGTCGACACATAGTCTCAATGTACCGTCCTTCTTTCTGACGCAAACAACGGGCGACGAGTACGCAGACTTAGATTTCCGTACCCAGCCCTTCTCAATGAGATCTTGCAGGTATCTTTTCACCTCCTCATACATGGGCCTGGGTATCCCCGTATAACTCTTCTGTACAGAGATGCCGTCCTTCACGTTAATCTTCAGACTCAGCCCCAGACAGAGTCCGTAGTCCTCCTCATCCCGCATGAAGGCACAACTCTCTTCCCTCAGTATCTGCCTAGCAATACCCTGCTGCAGGGCTCGAATTAAGCGGCGAGAAGGGCAAGGCAATTTTTTTAGGGCATGTGAGAAATCACCTTGAATTTTTTCTAAAATGGAAGGTCACGGAGGCAATTTTAAAAGGTACCAAGGCAACTCGCAAAATTTGAGAAGAGCACAAAGGCACTTTTGTAAAATATAGGAAAACTCATAACAAATTAGTACATCAACATCGTCTTGCTTTTAATGTACAAAACAATATGCCCCCATGTAAGCTTACACTGTAACACCGACCCCTGTACCCCCCTCTGCTAATGGAAGTACAGTAACAAGAAATTTTACATGCCCGCTATCAGGAGCGAATAATTATCCGATGCTGTTATTATTCCCTCCTGCGACTATCGGTTTTAAGCTCATCATTGGAACTACAAAACGAAACTAGGGCAGTAGATTAAAGGGCACCGACGGCAATTACACAAAAGGGCAAGGCAGGTGACTGCCGTGGGTTGGGTTGGATTTTCAGGGGCAGTACGGCAATTGATAGGGGCACCGATGGCAATTAAAGTTAATGCCGTCGTTTAATTCGAGCCCTGCCCTGCTGCTCCTCGTCTAGGTGCGCCAGGTCGATGGGTGGGTCCCACTGCTCAGCTGTATTTACAACTTGATTCACCACACCCTGAGGAAGGCCTCCGAAAATTCTCCTCTTGTCACCCACACCGGCTGACTCTCCCTCAATCAGAGCCTCCATGACGTTGAAACCCACAATGGGTTCTGGCAGGGGTCCGGTGGCAACTAGGAATGGCACCTCTACCACGCACGAATGGTCGCCATCAAACGATGCTTTGACTTTGATGTTTACTACCCCTTTAAATGGTATCTTGTGGCTAGAGGCAGACGTTAATTCCAGTGGCGTGTCCAGCACCTCCTCGATACTCCAGATGGCCGTCCGTTTCCCGTCTGGTAGCTGCATTCCTTAGCAACGTGGCCAGTACTGCCACACTTGAAACAGTGATTACACCTCTGCTGCTTCTCCCTGCAACCCTGGCAGCCAAACGTCCTCCTTCTTACTTCTGACCTTTGACCTTGTCTCTGCTGACTCTGGGGCTTCCAACTCTCCACCTCCTGTCTCATCTCACTCAGCTCCTTTCTGAGCATCTCCTTCACTTCCCTCTTCCAGCCTTCTAAGTTCTCCTGACTGATCGAGGATACTTTCGCGCTTTTGTTATGTTTGGCCTGCACCTCTTTTGTCAGCAGGGCTCTTTTCTTCGCAACCTCCAGAATGTTACAATCTGAGGCACCCGGTGGTAAAGACCTCATCTCACATCTGAGCGATTCCTCTCTTAGCCCAGTCACCAGCGCATGTCTCATGGTCTCATCCACTAGGTCCTTGTTGTAGCCAGCCTCCATTACCCTCTGCCGGATACTCATCACCCTCAGGATGAAGTCGATGGGTGATTCGTTGGTCCCTTGGACCACTGAGCACAGGCTCTGCTAGAGCTCCCGGCCGTTCTCTACTTGGTAATGGCTGGTTAAAATTGCCATTACCTCCATTAGGCCATTGTCGCCTCGCCCCTCCAAATAGGCCTTGACTTGTAACTTCGGCGCTATTGCCCTTACAATGTCCTGGACTAATTCCCGTTCCATTACCCCTCTCTCTCGGGCCCTGTCGAGCTGATGCTGTACTGACGCATATGAGAGGGTGCTAGGGTCACCCAGCTCGCCAATTTTACCAACAATGACAAAGTCCTTCTTGAGGCTGACCAACTCTGGAACCGTGGGCTGCACATGCAGCTGTCTCTCCATCAGCTGTGTTGTAACAACCATGTTACAAGGCACTCCCCCCCCCCTCGCACGCGACGCAGCGAGCCCGCGTCGCTACCGCATTCTACGGCGTTGCCCCTAGCAACCACGCGCGATCAATACGGTCTGCTGGCCGAGCGAGCTGAGCAGTCAAAGATGGCGGCCCGCCGATGCCGCGACATGCTGCTGGAGTACCGCTATGTCACGGGCACCCACGCCGGCTGGTTAGGGGTTAACTCCACCCTCCCAAATTAGCGGCGCGTACGTGCCGTGGTTAGTGGTGCCAGCCCTAGCATGGAGGCGAGACCTGGTGATGCCCCGCGGCTAACACGATGCAACTTTGGAACCGCTCAACCGTGGAGTGTCACTGGGTGGTGGGATTAGCTGGATTAGATGCGCTAAACGCAGCGTGAAAAGCTATCAACGCTTGGGGCGGCGGCCTTGTTGAGCGCGCGTAACGCGTTCGTGCAAATAGACGGCGCCACCTCCTGGACGGTGGTGCTGCAGAATAGCGGGTCTTCCCCGTTAGGAGCTGCCACCGTCCAGGGCGAAGGTGTTGAAGCCAAGCGGAAGCCAATCAAACGCGGATGAGACGGATGCGGTGGTTGGCGCACGTGGCGCTTGGGTGAGCATGCACCGCACGCGTGGCGACGCCTATAAAAACCGCTGCACTTGCAGAATTTAGGAATGCTCCTTTAACTCTGGACACGCCCGCCTGTGTATGTCAAGCAATAGTCTACCTCAATTAAACAACTAGTCATGGTATATATTCTTTGACTCTACTCTTTGTCTATGTCTTTTGGCTACGAATACGACAATACAATATACAACTATACCGTAACGTAAAACTCTGCGTTACATATTTTGATGCCTTGAGAGTGGTCGTTTCTGGGCTATTGCGAGCATCCCGCGCTGCTATTTTCACTATTACGATCACGTGCCGTCATCACAAATAGCATCGCGTCATCATCACTCTACTTTCATCCGCCGCCGTGACTGACAACTTCATAGCCACGCCGTACCATGGTCGGGTATTAACAACTAGCCTGCTGCCGGTTAGTTAAGTTATATTCTAATTCACTTACTTACTACCAGATATATAGCTTCTAATTCACAGATTCTATATCACTGTTTCTAATTTACTGCTTCTATATCACTGTTTCTAATTTACTGCTTCTATATCACTGTTTCTAATTCATTGCTTCTATATCACGTGCTTCTTCACAGTCGCCCTTGCCGATATGTGCGCATCGTGTATGAAGGTAGTGTGCACTCAGACAGCTGGCATTGCTAATTGCTAATTGCTGTCACTTCGCTCCACTATTCAGTGATCTCTAGTGTGTGTGCGCCTAAGCGTGCGTCTGTACGCCTGTGTGTGCGCGTCTGTACGCCTGTGTGCGCGTGTGAACGCCTGTGCGTGCGTGTGTACGCCTGTGTGAGCGTGTGTACGCCTGTGTGTGCGCCTGTGTGTGCGTGTTGTACGCCTGTGTGCGCGTGTGAACGCCTGTGCGTGCGTGTGTACGCCTGTGTGAGCGTGTGTACGCCTGTGTGTGCGCCTGTGTGTGCGTGTGTGCGCCTAGGCGTGCGTGTGTACGCCTGTGTGCGCGTGTGAACGCCTGTGCGTGCGTGTGTGCGCCTAAGCGAGCGTGTGTACGCCTGTGTGTGCGTGTGTACGCCTGTGTGCGCGTGTGAGCGCCTGTGCGTGCGTGTGTGCGCCTGTGTGTGTGTGTGTGCGAGCGCGTGTGCGTGCGCCTGCGCGTGCGTGCGCATGTATATGCCTGCGACGCGTGTCTGCGCGTGTGCGCAAGCGTGCGTGCGTGTGTATATGCCTGCGCCGCGTGTGTGCGCTATGCGTGAGCGTGTGTGTGTGTGTATATGCCTGTGATGTGTGCGTGCGCGTGTGTGCGTGTGTGTGTGTGTGTGTGTGTGTGTACCTACTTCCGTAATGCGTGTGCGCGTGCATGAGTGTCTGCCGGGGACAGCTTTAACCCCGCTTGTGTCTGTCGATGACAGCTTTAACCCCGCTTGTGTCTGTCGGGGACAGCTTTAACCCCGCTTGTGTCTGTCGGGGACAGCTTTAACCCCGCCTTTTCCAATGGCGACCTCACCACAATACGATATCGCAGATCTAGCACCCGTATTCAGCGAATCGTTACGCCTAACCGTTGAATCAGCAGCTGCTACATTCCAACATGGACTACGTGTCGCCGAAGCTCGGATTTCAGTTCTGCGATTCACGGGCGATAACGCGCCACTTTCGATTACGTTCGATGACGGCTCAGCACTTTGAATTGGAGACAGTTGGAATTGTGCCTAGACGCTACGTCGTTGCGCGTGTTTGGTTTATCGATGCTCGGAGGACACGCTGCTGAGTTTTCTCGTCGCCTCCTTCTTGAGAGGCCTACTATGACTTGGGAACAGATCACGGAACAGCTGACTAAGTAGATGCGCAGAATGCGCTCAAGAACTTCCAGCAGACTAGTGGCGAAAATATCCGCCCGTGTTGCGAGCGATTCCGGCCGAAATACTTTCGACGGCTGAGATGCAGGGCTTTTTAGATGGACTAAGCTCGGCCCATACACAGCGACTGTTGCTTCATCGCAATCCTACATCGCTAACTGACGCCATTGACCTCGCAGCGGACGAACACGTACTAGAGTCATCCCTAGTGGCACGACGAGAAAACCGTAGCGACGCGTTTGCTGATCCCTACGACACGACAGAACCTATGGATGTCAATACCATACTACGCCCTACGTCATCGGAGCATCTGCTTAGAGGTATGCGGCTTGCGTACACTCATCACTCATGCCGTGCCACAGGTTCAGTCGCCCTCAATGAATGAGTCATCACAAGACATGACACGACAACCCCCGCGCCAACAACGTTCACAAGCGCTCCTACCCCGCGACGATCAGCTCAGATCTCGCCAATGGAGACCCCTCCCACACAACGCGACCAGCGTCCACCTGTTCGTAATCAGGCTTATCTGCCACCTGCTTCGTGCCAATGCGCCCCATCTCAGCCATCAGCGTCGGCACCTACCCCAGACCGATGCGACACTCGTTGCTCTGCGTGCGGCCAACTAGGTCACTACGCGCGTGACTGCTCTCTCCGCCGCCGCTTAGAGGATTTTCGCCGAAGCCCCCGCGACGCAATCGCACCGCCTTACCCTCACAACTTTTAGGCACGCATGAATCTGCTGCGTGAGGATCACTGACTACCGCTACATCTTCAGCGCCAACGTGCGGTGTTAAAGTCGGCTCAATCTCACTGACAGCCCTCATTGACACTGGTAGCGATTGTACGCTTATCGATTTTGCTGCATGGCTCCACTTACCCCAGCACATACAGACGGCTGCTAGTTTCAACGCCGTCTGCGCATCAGACGCCAAGCTTCTTTCTGTCACAGGCGATAAGCTACACCTTGTAGGCACCGCCACTTTACGCATTCTACTGGAACGGGTAACCACCCTCCATAGGTGCTACATAGTTCAGGATTTAAGGCAACAATTAATAATCGGGGCTGACTTTCTATCGGCTAAACGAGTAAACATTGATTTTGACAGAGAAGTGCTCGTACTAGGTATTAGTGTCGTCACTTTGAAACTCCGTCACGGTAGACGACTTCTCCCCACCCCTCAACTAGCTTTCATTCACCGTCCGACCGTGTTGCCCCCTCATTCGGGCCAACAGTGTTTCTGTCGCGTCCCCCGCCATTTCCACCCGGGTATGCTACTCTTTGTTCAAGGATCTCCAGCCTTTAAATTGTTTCGTAGTAACCCCCACCTCATCTTATTGCCGTCTCTAGTCAAAGTCACAGAGCAGCACACAATCCTCTGCAGGCTAGAAAATCGCTCAGATCGAGCAATCTCGCTACCTCGTAATGCCGTTGTGGCAATAGTTGAAGCCATCACCCCTCCCCACATACAAGTTTTTACGTCCAAGCCTAACGAGGCCAGTGTATCAGCACACGATGGTGCAACCCCGCCCTTTGATTATAATTCACTCGTGGACCACGTTCAGGATTCTCGCCATCGGTCGACGCTTCTAAAATTTCCAGATTCATACCGGAGATGCTCGGCCATTCAAAACAAGGCCCTACCGCAGACTCCAGAGCAACAAATCATTTTTCAGCAACAGGTTGACAAACTCATGCAGAATGGGATAATTCGCCCCTCCATGTCACCTTGGTCATCCGGCGTACTTTTGGTTAAGAAAAAAACTGGCGAGTATCGAATGTGTGTCGACTATCGACGATTAAACTCAGTTGCCGTAGGGGACACTTACCCTCTGCCCCTCATCGAAGATGTGCTACAAACAATAGGAAAAGCTACAATATTTACTACCCTCGACCTTAAGAGTGGTTACCATCAGATCCCCTTAGCGGAGAAGGACGTCCCGAAGACTTGTTTTGTGACGCCCTCCGGAAGCTACGAGAATTTAAGAACCCCATATGGACCAAAGAACGCACCCGCCCACTTTCAACGTATCCTCGATTACGTCTTGCAAGGACTTCGTCACAAATGCGCACTCGCCTACATTGACGATGTCTGTATTTATTCCCCGGATTTTGAAACCCACATGTCCGACTTGGCAGAGGTTTTTGCCAGATTCGACGCAGCTAACCTCAAGATGCGCCCCAGTAAATGTGCGTTTCTACGCCAGTCCATCAATTACCTGGGTCACGTCATAACCCCAGGTTGCGTCAGACCCGACCCAGAGAAGATCTCTGCGGTGCAAAATTGGGCCCCCCAAACACGCCCACAGCTGTTTGGCAGTTTTTAGGATTCACCAATTACTATCGTAAGTTCATCAAGGGCTATGCCGATATTGCCCATCCATTGACCCTACTCACCCACAAGAACAAACCCTTTGTGTGGTCAGACGAGACACAGACTGCGTTTCACTCTCTTCGTAAGTGTCTCACAGAAGCTCCCATTTTGGCATTGCCTGATGGAAGTCGACCGTTCCGCCTCTATTGCGATGCATCCAGCTACGCCGTCGGAGCAGTTCTCACGCAGATAGACAAGCGAGAGCAAGAACACCCAGTGTTTTATCTCAGCAGACAGCTGACTGAGACAGAACAACGCAAGCCTACAATAGAGAGGAAATGTTTTGCATTGGTACACGCATTACAGAAATTCCGGCACCTCCTCATCGGTGCCGATTTTGTCATACTTAGCGATCATAAACCACTTAAGTATTTACTGGAAGCAAGGGCACTGCGCAATGCAAGGCCCTGTACCTCTCTGGCTTTCCTTCATGCCGCCTAGAGTACACCACGGGCAAGTCGAACGTCCAAGCGGATGCGCTTTCTCGTTTGCCCCCCCGAGTCGTCTACGCCGACGACACCACATCACTTATCAATCATGCCCACCACATCATCGTTGCACAGCGGTATGGCCTCACGACCCATTCACCAAGTGGTACCACCTTCGCCTACCGGTGTGGCCTCACAACCTGCACGACGAGTAGGCCCCATTACGCTCCATCACAACCCTCCTCACCTTGACGCGCTACCAGACCCTAAACTAACACCCCTCCCACCATCCCCGCTACTGACACCGAGCTCGCTGCCTTGCAGCTGGCTGAACCGCTTCTTGGAAACATCATACGCACACTCTCCAACCCTGACGAACCCTCTATACGTGAAGCTAAGCTCGTTGAAAGCTATCTATTGGTTGACAACTTGCTCTTTCATGTGCCGTCACGTGCGCAGGATGCCGAAGCTGCACCACAATTGGTCATCCCCCGTATTCTCGTACCCGCTGTGCTTCCTTTGTTCCACGATCATGCATATGGTGGCCACCTGGGTTTCAAGAAAGTCTATAGCAAACTCACGCAGCGATACTTCTGGCCCCGCATGTTTGCCGACGCTTACCACTACATCAAATCATGCATCGAGTGCAATTCTCGAAAACTACAACGAGTCCGTGCCCCCCTACATCATGCACCAACACCCAGACACTCAGGAGATGTGGTCGCCATCGATGTTACGGGTCCACACCCCTGCAGAAACTCAGGTAATCGTTACATGCTCACATTTTTGGACCTTTACACCTCATGGCCTGAAGTATACCCAATGCTAGATAAGAGCGCTGCTACCGTAGCACGCATTATTGTTGACGATTTCATTCCTCGTCACTCATGCCCTCGGTCTATCTTAACCGATAACGGAGGCGAATTCATTAACGAGCTCATCACACGACTGACCACATTGCTTAGGATCACCCACATCAAAGTCTCTCCTTATCACCCTGAGTCCAATGGACAATGCAAACGCTTTAATCGCACGCTTGCCAATATGCTCGCGTGCTACATTAATCGGGATCACACAGATTGGGATACAAAGATCAACTCGGTCTTATTCGCATATCGGACAGCCGTCAATGAATCATCACAATTCACCCCCTTCTTCCTGACGTACGTTAGAGACGCAGTGCTACCACTTGACACGCTACTGCGGCCCCGACGATTGTCATACGCTGACGATCCAGTAACGCACGCCACTGAACGCTTGCACCAGGCATTTGTTGCGATGCAACAAAACACTAAAGTGGCACGAGCGCGTAATAAACGCCTCTATGACAGACGCGCAAAGGTCCAGTCCTTTGCATTGGGGACCCCATCTACTTTTATAATCCCACATTGTCAGCAAATCAGACGCCGAAATTTGCGTCAAATTGGCAGCCTTATTATACCGTGGTCGAGAAATTCTCCACTGCGACTTCGCAGTAAGGCGCAAGGCCAGACATGTACTCGCGATGTACAGGTGAGTAACCTACGACCCGCATACCCATTCTCGGCATGGGATGAACCGAGAACCATGCTTACGGGTCGAAACGGCCCACCCCGACGACCAGTGCGTCACACAACGCTGGTTGACACAGGGTGACCTTTGACCTTTCGTTGCCTCCCCCCCCCACGACGACACGCATCCAGCCAGTGTGGCTAGCACGCCAAGCACTGATGGCTGGGATGCAGAAGATTTGTTGCCACTCGCACAAAGTAGCCGATTGAGCTAAAGTGAGGAATATACAACCTTTATTTTATGGGCCACTCCTCTGTTTCAGGACGATGTCCCTCGCCCTGCTCGTAGTTGCCTCGGCGATCCTATCCGCCTCGCAAGCTACTGAGGTCCGAAGACCCACGATGGGAGTGGTCTTTATCCCGAGAGGTCACATCTCGGTCACACAGAGTACCTGGGGCATAGGATTCACTTTCAACTTCTCTTCGATCAACACTTATCTACGTTCGTTGCACAAGGATGTGCGCAAGATGTATAGACAACAGCCAGCAGCAGCACCGCACTCCCCATCCCCATCCCACAACGATCAATACTTCGCGGCTTTAAACCGTGACATCAGATCCCTCGTGCAAGCCCACATGGCGTGGTTCCGCCAACGTCTAAAATCACTTAACCTCCATCTGACAGACTTGCACTCATTGCATAATTCAAGGGAGAAACGCGCTATAGTTAGTGGTCTTGGTAAAATTACCAAATTTTTATTCGGAACAGCTACTGACGATGACATTGAGCAACTGCAACGCCAGTTGTCCGCATTAGGTACGACACAAGAACAAATTTTGACAGTAATCGACGAATCACTAACCGTTATAAATTACACTCGCATTCAAACAGAGATGAATACGGAGGTGCTGTCACATGTGATTTCCCATGCTTGTGACTTAACCTCAAGTGTGCGCACACTAATGTTTACAGTAACGGCCTTCCAGGCATCGGTGGCACGGGAGTTCATTGCGATTACACACCTCCAGTTATCCCTTTCTAGTTTGACTCTAGCATTTGATAATGTTCAAACCATACTTGACACTACGGTACACGCCGTCTCCGTTTTGTTAACGGACCGTTTGCCCTCTACACTCTTACCCCCCCCCCATCAGTTGCGTCAAGTATTACTTACTATCCAAAGCTCGTTGCCCCCTACATTGGCTATGCCACACAGCCCCCCTGCTGACTTGTTTTATTACTACAATCTTATAGAGGCTATAGTGGTCCCTGTGGACATGAGACTCCACGTAATCGCGTTCTTACCCTTAACCTACAATGAGATGACGTTTCAAATGTATCAAATTTTGACACCGCCAGTATTTCTCGGAAACCGTATGTATGATGCGAAACGTCTGTCCACCGCTGACTCGGAAGACCTAATCCCACCAGAAGTAGTACCTCCTAGTTCATATGCACATACTGACCTTGATGTCGCATATGCCGATTTAGTTACTGCTGTCAAGCATAGTAAGCGCCTGCCATCAACCGCCCCGGCATATGCCGAGGTAGGCAGTCTAGATATCGCGGGTGCCACGCATCATTTGGTAATGTATGTCGCCCTCACATCCCTGTTGCATACCGTTGCAGTCATTGCCACATATTGCTACTGCTGTCGCTGCCGCCGCCCTCACAGCCCTGAGCACCAGCCCCAACCCAGAGCAGCCGACCTCTCCCCACCACCCCTCAGACGTACACGAATAGAGAGTTACCCACCCACCCCCACCCCGACCAGACCTCGTTCGCTATTTTTCGGCATGCCACTAACAATTCTTGAGCCTCAACTACGAATGGGCTCCTTCGACCCTATAACACCCACCTTCCAGTCCAATGACCCATCCAATGGCTTTCCAGGCCTGACCCTCCTTGCCAATACCCCACCACCCACCTCTGTAATGGTTCAATCCCCTCCTAATGCAAATATCACACAAATACTTTCCGACACGACCCCCACCTCCCCAACCCCTAAGGATTCCATACTCACTCCCATACTGCACCGCCATATCTCTCTACGGCCCCGCCCAGCGCGCCGTTCTATGCCCACACCAGCCCCCTGCCCAATCGCACCACCTCGCGCCGTCTAGTTTAATCACGGATGTGAGGCTACGGTTATTCGATTGGCGCCATTCTATTATGCACCCTAGCACCTTATGAGTGGCCCATTAGTTAATTACTACCGGCTTAAGGATAGTTTTACAACCCCGACGACGTGCAGCGAGTGCACCGCTAGCACTAGTCGTGTTAATTAGTTACTAAAGATAATCGTATTAGCATGTTCGTAAAGCGCACTATAGGTAACACGCGCTTCATTTAAACGCATATAATTGTGAGACGCCGTTCAAAGCAGCCTATTTGTAACTTTGCGTATTCCGCGGCTTATACGCGACCGCGTTTTATAATTTCTCAAGCGCCGCTATGGCACTGACGGGCAGTCAGGTTATATACTGTCCCGGCTATGATACTGTGCCACGTATTATCATGCCACTTTAACATTGCCAGGACTCCGCTAACAACGGTCAAGACTGGCAACAGCCCAGTGGACCGCAACCGTCAGCGCCGTCGCCGCCGTTGCAGACGGGCGCCAACACCGCCTGCGCCTACGCCGACTGCGCCTGTGCCATCTGCGCCCTCGGCACCTCCGCCTGCGCCTGCCCCGCCTGCGCCACGGCCGCCAGCATATACGCCGCAGGCGCCAGCGCCGCCTGCGGATGCGAAGTCTGCGCCGCAGGGCCGGGAGAACACGTGCTCCCCGCCCCGCCGCAGGCCCGCATCAACGGCATGGCAAGGCCGCGCAACCCCTACCCCTACCCGGAGCCGGACACCACCGGAAGCTCCACCGACAAAGACGAATACGACTCCGACGACGATCCGTGGAACACCGCACCCCAGCGCCCCGACCGATATTACGTCGGCCATCTCGTCGGGTCGGGCACAAACGCCGACCCCACCATGTACGAGTTTGTCGTCGGCGGGGAGGACAACCCGACACAAACGACATTCCGCCCAGAACATATACGCCAGATAGCCGCAGCGGCCATCTTGGCCGCTATGTCGTG
The DNA here is from genome assembly GCF_000485595.1 of Priapulus caudatus. NCBI lineage: Eukaryota > Metazoa > Priapulida > Priapulimorpha > Priapulimorphida > Priapulidae > Priapulus > Priapulus caudatus. The sequence goes on along the minus strand of NW_014577891.1, from coordinate 75,909 downwards.
AGCACCCACCGACCCCAACGAACACGAGGAGAAGGGTGGACACGAGGAGGGCGAACGCTGAAGGATGTCAATGTGAACAATAATCTCTTGGACGAGTAGGTCCCTTCAGGACAAGCGGCAGACGAGCAGTTCTATAAACCATAGGGCATCAATGTGTTATTGTGTTATTATGTGTTATTATATTGTGTGGTAATGTGCGTCATATTGTATTACTATGAATTATTATATCACGGATTAATATCGATTGTACACTAATATTACAATGCCACGACGTCGACCGCCCGCCCTCCTGTGGACGACCAGCCAAGAGGCTGGCATTCAATGTCCACAGGGTGGACATCGGTTTAGTGGGGGGAGAAGTGTAACAACCATGTTACAAGGCACTCCCCCCCCCCTCGCACGTGACGCGGCGAGCCCGCGTCGCTACCACATTTTACGGCGTTGCCCCTAGCAACCACGCACGATCAATACGGCCTGCTGGCCGAGCGAGCTGAGCAGTCAAAGATGGCGGCCCGCCGACGCCGCGACATGCTGCTGGAGTACCGCTATGTCACTGGCACCCACGCCGGCTGGTTAGGGATTAACTCCACCCTCCCAAATAAGCGGCGCGTACGTGCCGTGGTTAGTGGTGCCAGCCCTAGCATGGAGGTGAGACCCGGTGACGCCCCGCGGCTAACGCGATGCGACTTTAGAACCGCTCAACCGTGGAGTGTCACCGGGTGGTGGGATTAGCTGGATTAGATGCGCTAAACACAGCGTGAAAAGCTATCAACGCTCGGGGCGGCAGCCATGTTAAGCGCGCGTGACGCGTTCGTGCGAATAAACGGCGCCACCCCCGGGACGGTGGTGCTGCAGAATAGCGGGTCTTCCCGTTAGGAGCCGCCACCGTCCAGGACGAAGGTGGTGAAGCCAAGCGGAAGCCAAGCGAACGCGGATGAGACGGACGCGGTGGTTGGCGCGCGCGGCGCGTGGGTGAGCATGCACCGCGCGCGTGGTGGCGCCTATAAAAACTGCTGCACAAGCAGAATCTAGGAATGCTCCTCTAACTCTGGACACGACCGCCTGTGTATGTCAAGCAATAGTCTACCTCAATTAAACAACTAGTCATGGTATATATTCTCTGACCTTACTCTTGTCTATGTCTTTTGGCTACGAATACGACATCACAATATACAACTATACCGTAACGTAAAACTCTGCGTTACAGCGTTAGCATTTTGATCTGTTCCTGCTGAGTCTCCACCACACGTCGCAGGTCCATGGTAGGTTGTACAGAGGAGGGCGCGGGACTTGCTGTTCCTGTACCGCCAACAGCGGCATCCTGTTCCGCGTTCGACATGCTGTTACTCTAGTCAGGGGCCCCACGTTGGGCGCCAAATGTTACCAGTAGTTAAGTGTGTTATCAGTATAAATACCAGTCCTCGAGGTTCAGGCCCCTGACTTGTTGTTGTCGAACGCTCACGCAAGTATTTCCAGTAAAACACAAAACTCTAGATGTAATTACAACTTGTTGTTTCCCAAAAAACATCCGTCAATTCACAAAAGCATCTCTCCTTTCTCCGCCCTCGCGTCACTTTCTCTCGTAACAACACGCACGCCAGCACCATCTATCGTGAAATAAAACTATAAACGGTACAACTACATAACAATATACTAACCGCTACATATATATAGCTGCAGGAACTTGCATGGGCTTGTTTTAGGTATTGTTACTTGGAACGCTTCAACCTTATATTCCAGACAGACAGACGATGGATAATAATGATTAAACTATAGAGCTCGATGCATTGATCATGCACATAAAATTAGGCTGATAATCCAATGATATGTCAGCTGTGATATTTTATAATAACACTTACCTTGGAATGTTCCACTATGTAATCTCCATGTTGCTCACACCCAACTTCAAACACATACTTTCCAGGGCCTGCAGGCTAAAACAAGTTTTGACCATCACGAATACACTACGAGTTTATTAATTAAAGGTACACTCGAGCCTTTGCACGGGTTTTGCTCTAATTATGGAGAGTAAACGTCTATTGACCGACGAATCGGAATCAATCACACGTTTTATTTATAGATGAGATGCATCCATATGCTCAAGCTGAAAGAATTCATGCAATTTCTGGCACCTAATTATGTGATAACACAAATTTTGAATTTTTTATTTGCGGGCGGGGGAGGGGGGGGAGAGGGGGAGGGGGCAGGATTGGAGGGGCCTCTATAGCAAAAGCAGTTTATGTCTTTGTTAACAGTACACAAAATCCATGTTTACCCCTCCTCTGAGGGTCAAAAGGTTATCAGACACTTACTCTTCAACCACGTCAAGCGCGAAAGCAAATTTTCAATGGTTCTTAAATAAAGTGAATAAAAAGTTGGTAGCGTCAGCCGCTGAAACAAAAAGTTTTCACTCTGTCCGTTAGAGCCAATGTCTCAGCAAATGTCTGATATCTGCCTTTCCCCACCCCTGCCACTTTGACCTGTGACCTCCCAATTTCGCGCTGGTGTGATGGTTTCCGTCAAAAAGTGAACAGAATCACTTACATTTTGTGAAAAAGTTGACATGTTTTTTACTTTTATACTAAATTTCGTGATGTAATCACTATAAATGCCTAAATTTAAGTCGTATGATCGGATTCCAAATTTATGTAAATAAAGAACATATATAATTTAAACAAGTGCCGCGGAGCGACAGCGCTCATCTAACGTCTTACTGCGGTGACATCTGTGGTGGAGTGGTGAGATTCTAGTAAACGCTGTTTAGTCCCCAAATGTGTTTCACATACACGCCGAAACAGTGGAATGCACAGGGATGGTATCAGGAACCTTCTCAAAGGAATGTTCGTTGGATCGTTATGAAAGTTGCACGAGATGGGCGTACGTGTTAAGTGTCTTCAGATTAAGATGGAAGCTCCCGTCGTACGTAGTAGCCAACAACTATTTGCAAGACAGAATAGTAAGCACTCATCCATTTACCTACGCAAGGCCTACAGGCTGCGAATAGAGAGCTGCCACCTGTAACCAATTAACGCAGGCAAAAAAACTACACAGTACCACCAACACAATGCACTGGCAGTAGCCACTGGCAGTGGCATACGGTACATGTAACATACTGACAGTACAGAATGCCATAGAAATTATACGATTTAAGCAGCATAAACCTTCTTTAACCAAATTTAGGCTTTTGAAATTTCACTGTGACATTGTAGCCTCATACATCCAGGCATGTATAGATTCTACTAGCAAACCCGGCAGTCAAATTCTTTCTAACAGACAGTCAACAAATCCTATGTTTTAACCCTCCTCTTGAGGGTCAAAGGTTATCTGACACTTTATCTCTTCACACATGTCAGCAAAAAGTAGATTTCATGGTCCTTTCAATAATGCCATAAAAATGCTAGGTCACCGCTGAAACAAAAAAGTTTTTTCAATCGCTCCGTCAGACCATGTCCTCAGAAAATGTCATAAATCTTGCCCTGTGCCCATTGACCTTTGACCTGTGACCTCCAATTTTGGCACAGTGCATGGCTTTTCCTACCATGATGCTATACACCGACTATCACGAGCCTAGGTCGAGCCGTTTATATTTGTGCCGCAATTCTGCATTTCTCCGCTATACCTTAAGTTAAGGGAGGAATTTCCCCTTCCTTTTACACCTCTTGACCTTTGACCTTTGACCCCCAGCTTCGACATCCCAACTCGTTTTCGATTACCCCCCCAACGTCCCGAATATCGTGACCATTACCGTCGAGCCGTTTTAGATTTGTGCCCAACTGTTGCCGACGGACGGACGGACGGACGATCATGCGATTCTACAAGCTGCATCTGACTATGTCAGATGAGCTAATAAAAGACAGCACTTGTTATCCAACCCTGACGCACGGTTTTTAAAGCAATGTGTCACCATTAAAACGAGTGTAAAATTGAATTATTTCCAGTTGTAATGACAGAGAATTCTCCATTTATACATATATGCTCATAACCTGGCCGTGGCAACAAGGTATATACATGTTTTTATTACCGAGCGGTAACTTCAACTATTACTGGAAGTTGACAGCTGTAGAAGGGTTAAGGTTGATAGATACTTGCATAATGAATACCGTGACAGGCTGGTTAGATCATGTCTCTAACTTCATTGTTTAAAGGGATCGTTTACTCTAGGTTCTAGGGTTATTTTCAGTTAATTTAGGTTAAAATTACGCTACATAAAAAGTTTCATGGTTCAATCGCCATTAGAAATATTATTAAAAAATGTTTTAAAACTAACGACTACATTTTGATTACAACGACGGTGGCGCCACTCAAAGCGCACAATCTGATAAGTTGCGCAAAACGACTTTTCAGCCAAGGGCTACAGACCGAGGGTGTTTCTTATTTATTAATTTAAAAGCAAAAGGATTGTAATATCTTATAAACGACATATAAGCCTCGTCTACACGACGAACCTTAACTCGAGTTAAGCTAACTCGAGTTAGCGATTATGTAGCGTCTACACGACGAACCTTAACTCGAGTTAAGCTAACTCGAGTTAGCGATTATGTAGCGTCTACACGACAACACCCGATAGCGATTAGTACTGATTTATTATGCATGCGTGCGCGCGTGTGTATGTAAACGTGCGTGTGTGTGCGGGCGTGCGTGCGTGTGTGCGTGCGTGTGCACGTATACGTGCGTGCGTGCGTGTGTGCGTGTGCACGTATACGTGCGTGCGTGCGTGTGCACGTACACGTGCGTGCATGCGTGAGTGCGTGCGTGCGTGCATGCGTGCGTGCATGTGCACGTACACGTGCGTGCGCGCGCGGGCAGGTACACGTTCATTCGTGCATGCGTGCGTGCGTGTGCAAGTACACGTGCGTGCGTGCGTGCGTGCGTGCGTGCGTACACGTGCGTACGTACGTGCATGCGTGTGCACGTACACGTGCGTGCATGCGTGAGTGCGTGCGTGTGCACGTACACGTGCGTGCATGCGTGAGTGCGTGCGTGTGCACGTACACGTGCGTGCATGCGTGAGTGCGTGCGTGTGCACATACATGTGCGCACATGCGTGCGTGCGTGCATGTGCACGTACACGTGCGTGCGTGCGCGCGTTTGCACGTACACGTTCGTGCGTGCGTGCGTCCGTGTGTGTGCACGTGCACGTGCGTGTGTGCGTGCGTGCGTGCGTGCATGTGCACGTACACGTGCGTGC
>NW_014577891.1:55027-67408 GCF_000485595.1 Priapulus caudatus | reverse complement strand
GTGGTGATCCGGATCCAATTAATCAATTAATTAATTAATTAATTGATAACATTTTCAGGATAGGTCAGAAATGGGGTAACTTAGAATTCATTAGATTTTGGTGGTGATCCGGATCCAATTAATCAATTAATTAATTAATTAATTGATGACATTTTCAGGATAGGTCAGAAATGGGGTAACTTAGAATTGATTACATTTTGGTGGTGATCCGGATCCAATTAATTAATTAATAAAATTTTCAGGATACGTCAGAAATGGGGTAACTTAAAATTGATGACATTTTGGTGGTGATCCGGATCCAATTAATAAAATTTTTCACTGTGACAGAATTTAGCTGCCTTGGCGTAGGTCTGCGCTCTCCGAGTGCTCTAGAATTATGGATAAATTTGTCCTAAAATAAATATCGTTCGGTTAAATAGCATTTAGGTATAAATATAATTGCACCTTTGTGATTAGCCCTCGGTCTGTAACGTGCAAAATAAATTGGCAAATGCGCAACTTTTTCAGGGTGGCAGCAAGGTCGCGGGTGTCAATGGCGCAATATAACAATTAAATTAGATATCTGGTAACAAATACGTGTGGGTATAGACGATTTGTTATACAGTAAGTAGGCCTACAGTTGTATGCAGTAAAATCCTAGAGTCTAGTATCCCTTTAAGCTCGTGTATTTAGAGGTCCATGGCATATTGCACATGTAAGTGAGCAATCCAGGGTTTATTCTGAGGGAAAATTAGACAATGGAGGTAATGACCAGTTTGGGAAAAAAACGCGCATAATGGATTCAAAGGCGTGTTTGCGCGTCTCGAGGACCTAGCAAAGCGAGCACCACAGGAGCTCGCCCAGGTGGGGGGGAGGGGGGGTCCGGGGGTGGGTAAATACAGAAACATTTTCACAGCGGCGATGTGAAATTTGACAATGGCGGTGCGCCACTGTGCCTCTTATGTAGAAGAAACCCTGCAATCCAAGCATTCTGAAAGTTCACACGCATTAGTAGGCTATATAGAAGAATAAGCATGTACAGATGTGGGACCTGGTGTTATTAATTGAATAAGACTGAAAATAGGAAATCAAAGAAATTTTTTATAAATATCCTTAAGCTTTTCTAGATGAATTTCAAATTTCTGACTAAATATGTTTTCAGATAAAATATACACATATAACACATAACACACAAAGCAAAAGGAGCTACTGAAATAATTGGTGCAATTGTAACAATGTGGGAGTTGTTTCACTATCAAATATTTGTCTATACAAATATGTCAGATGTGCGCAAAATAATGTTATTAGCAATGAATTTTGCACAGGGGAGAGATAGTGATCCGCTAGGGGACGGCTCTGATTGGCTAATTTTGTCTCTTATATATTTTATTTTTTATTATTTTTGGCTAATTTTGTTTTATTTTAGAATTAGGGATAGGCTTAGGGTTAGGGTTAGGATTAGGGTTAGGGTTAGGGTTAGGGTTAACTGATTTCTATATCCACAACTTATTTCTATATTCACTATCTCTCCCCTGAGACCTACTAATTAGCAATTGTATACTCACAATGTCATTTTTAAACATTCCAATGTATTTGTGGTTTCCATGAATAAATTGCCCTGGTCCTTCTCGCTTGCCATTCTGCCACATGCCAAAGTACTTGCTTCCAGATTCAGCATACACATATGTACCTGTGCATATATCAATATAGACTTTAGTCAGAAAGAGAATTATTTCAATATAAACTTTTGATGCAGGTGTTTTATTCACCAGCTTTTTAAACCAAATTATTTAATTTCTTTCAGAACTACATTACTGTGATGATGCTTGCACTGCTCCATATAAATTGTCAGTGACTAACATCAATCTACCGAAAAATCTTACTAAGGATACTCAAGGTTTTATGTGAAATTTCATTGATTTTTAATGTTCAGTCTTATTTAATGGCTAATGCCAGGTACCACCTTTGTGCATGCTTATTTCTCTAGATATCAAGATCATTAATGCTTTTAGAGCATTTTGATAGCCCGCATCTGTGTGCAGTGAGACTGCATTACTAATGACATCAGAGATGTGATCTAACGTCTAACCAGCCTTTTAACGGTATTCATTATGCCAGAATATATCAGCCTCAACCCTCCTATGTCAACTGCCAGTGATAGTTGAAGCTGCCACGTGGTCGAAAATAGCATTTATGCGTTGATACATATGCCCGGGTTTGTTGACACGTAGCTTATAGTGACGTCATGCAGAGAGCAACGTTCGCGCATTTCGCATCAAATTGCAAGTGGTAAATAACCTAACTTGTAATTTCTCACAATTTCTCAAGATGATCAAAACATTTTACAATTATAGTGGTTATAGGTAGTCATGGATATGTTGCAGTAAGTATTACCAGTAGAGGTTTCACATGCGTTCACCTATTTAGCACACAGACGGTCGATCATTATAAAAAAGTAGAACAACGCCGATTTCACAGTTTACGATTTCTGCTAGTCGATGTATAAATGGATAATTCTAGATACATATTTCTCATATATGAATGTATTTTCAATCCAAACATACGATTAAAATTTTAAGCAGTTTTTAATTTTTTTTTGTTAGGCCTAAATATGGAACTTTAACTAAAATTCTGATGTGCGATTTTGGTGCATATTGTGCTTAAAGGGATACATTAATCTAGGTTCTTCAGATATTTTCAGTTAAAATAGGTTAAAGGGACAGTAGCCTCTAGGATTTTACTGCATACAACTGTACTTACTGTATAACAAATCGTCTATACCCACACGCATTTGTTACCAGATACCTTACTTAATTGTTATAATTAATTACACACCAACGCTACGAAATTTGAACGGCGCCATGACACCCGCGACCGTGCTGCCACCCCGAAAAAGTTTGGCATATTTGACAATTTATTTTGCACGTTACAGACCGAGGGCTAATCACAAAAGTGCAATTATATTTACATAAATGCTATTTAACCGAACGATATTCATTTTAGGGCAAATTTATCCATATTAATTATAACTGAAACTATGTGCAGGACTGCCAACATTGGGTGATAGGTGAGAGTGAGAAGCGAGGGAGCGAAGCGACCGAGCAGGGGGTGGGCGTGGGAGGAGGGTTTTCCCCCTCCCACAGTAGGGAGCTTTTGCATTTTATAACTTCAATTTGTGCAATTTTGTGCATACTAAAGTGACTGTTTTCAGATATTGTAAGATTTTTTTTGCTGTGCGTGAAATATTGTAAGATCAGCGTGAGAGCGTGAGATTTGGTCAAAATGCGTTAGTCTCACGGTCAATGCGTGAGAGTTGGCAGCCCTGCTATATGTCGTTCAGGCGCGGATTTAGATGCGAGCACATCCGGCCCGTGCCCCCCCTTTTGAAACCTAAATAAAAAAAATAAAAATTAATTAATTACACTGCAACTACCGTAAATAACCGTACTGCCCTCATAGAGCTGTATATAGAAAAACCTTATATACAGCTCTATGACTGCCCTGCGCATGGCATGCACTGCCTATATGTACACGTCTACGTCTATATCTACTCCTGATCGACGCCGCGAGTTCGACAGCCCGCGTGTGCAAAGTTTAAATAATTTTGCAGGACCATGGAAAAACCCTCAAACGGAATCGATGCTATGTTATCATCGACAGCTGCACTCCGTGTTGCAAAGAACAGAAGAATCTTGACCTCAATCATAAAATCTCTAGAGATGTGTGGTAGACAAGGGATTGCATTACGTGGTCACCGAGATGATGGCATCGATGTCTCTTCCAATACTAGTAATTTTGGAAACTTCAAAGCCCTGTTGGACATGAGGATTAATGCTGGCGATAAAGAGCTCTCAAACCACCTACAGGATTGCAGTCGAAATGCCAGCTACATATCCAAGACCGCACAGAATGCCCTACTTGATTGTATCAAGAAGCAGGTACAGGACATGATTGTAAATGAAATCAACAGTCAAGATGAATTAAGGTGCCCTGTACGGGATCAGTGCTGATGAGGTGGCTGATGTAAGCCAGTGGGAGCAGCTAGGGATACTTGTGCGATATGTCAAGGATGGAAAACCTGTTGAGCGCTTTCTGCAGTTTGTGCCTTGTGTTAAAGTAACGGGAAGTGCCATTTGCGAAGAACTTGTTTCAACATTGAAAGATGTAGGTCTGAATCCAGTTAACTGCTGATCACAAACATACGATGGTGCTGCAAATATGGCAGGCTGCAATAAGGGGCTGCCAGCAAAGTTCAAAGAGGAGGCACCTTATGCACACTACTTTCATTGTGCGAGCCACGTTTTAAACTTAGTCATAACAAAGTCATCAAAAGTTTGAGAGATTACGTGCATGTTTAGCACTCTGCGTGCAGTTGGTGTATTCTTCAGAGGTTCTCCTAAAAGACAGAGATGTCTAGAGAAAGTAATAACACAAATAAACCTGAAGAGAGAGGAAGACAAATTTCAGGCAATTAAGATGACAAAGATAAAGGGTCTCTGTAAAACCAGATGGGTTGAAAGGCAACAGGTCTTTGAAGACTTTCATATCACGTATGAGGCTGTTCTAGGTACCTTGGATGAAATTCAGTCGAAAGAGGGATGGGAACGAGACACTGTCAGCCAAGCAAGTGCTTTAGCTACAAGTATATCTAATTCTGTGTTCATTGCAGCCTTCCAGGTGTGTCGCTTCCTCTTTGGGTTTACCAAAGGTCTCAGCTGTCTACTTCAAGGAAGCAGCAAAGACATCCTTGAAGCATACCAGGATGTAAAGATGGTCCAGGATGAGCTATCTGAGATAAGGACCAACAGTAAACCAGAATTTGACATGAATGTGTACCCAGAAATGAAACACATGAGTACATTGGCTGGAGAAGAAATAAGGATACCACGTAGGTGCTCCTTGCAGACAATGCGGGGGAACGTCCCTACTGATAACACCGCAGAGTCGCAGACTACTATCGGATTGGGATTTTCAACCAGTTCTTGGATGGCCTCAATTCGGAAATAAATACACGATTCAGTGAATTAACCAACCAAGCTGTCAAGGCTCTGGCCCTTATTCCAGGCAACCATGAACTACTTACCACGGAATGTTTACAGCAACTGCTTCAATTCTGTGGCCCTGACCTACCTTCATCAGGCACATTTCGCCAAGAACTGAAACTTTGGAAACGCTTTTTGGCAGGAAATGCAAGCACGCCATCGTCTCTGCCAGACTCTTCAGCAGTGCAACATTCTCCATTTCCCAAATGTTCACCGAATCTTACATGTGTTTATGCTGAAGCCTGTGACGAGTTGTGGGGTGGAGAGGGCAAATTCTTCTCTGAGATTTATTAAATCTCCCTTCAGAAGCACTATGGGTAGTGACCGCATGAATGCCTTGATGCTGCTTTTTGTTCATAGAGAAATTAAGCTTGATTATGACAAAGTGATTGATTTATTTGCATCAAGACACCCTCGCAGAATGCTTTTCACCAATCCACTTTCAGCGTAGCCTTGATTTGTATCTGTTAACTGAAAATCTAATTTAGAAGACATGCCCTTAGAAGATATGCCCTTCAACTGTTGTAATACCATAATTATGTACATATGTTCTACGAAAATATGTTCTGTGAGCTCTCTGTCTGTATACAAATGAATGCACCTTTCCAAACCCATAAACTACATAACGGACAATCAATGCTTTGCTACAAATGAATTAAAGGTGTCTCCAAACTGAAAGTCATTACTTTATTAGGTATTCTTTCAATTCATATCCCAAACTGAAACAGTCTACATAACAGTCGGCCTGTTTAGTGAATCGTAGTGTTATACAGTTTAATGTTTTGCAAGTATTCCAACAAAATAGATATTTTAGGGAACTAAAGGTGGGCTCTGATGGACATGCAGCCTCGCACTTTGGTCCACTTGTGCACATTTAGGATTTTTAAAGACTAAAACCTATGATTTAGCCTTAGGTAAGTGGATTTAGGAACTGCACTGCTTTTCATGTGATTTTAGAAAACAATATTTCATGTTGTGTTACATGAACATCATGGAAGTCTCGCAGGAATAGTAATTTCCTTATCCAAGTGAGAAGTGTATCCAACTATATCTGACCATAGTTGCATGAAGGCTCTTGCATGCAGTTTTTCTCAATTTCAATGTTGTAAATAAGGTTACAAGATAAGGTTCCAGTCAGAAATTGTGAGATCATGACCCATTTTCATGTTTAACATAACTATTCAAATTTATCAGTCATTCTTCTGAATTTCCTGCCAAAGAAAACATCTCAGTCATTACAAGAATTTGATTTTTATATTGCTAGATATATTTCTGGTCTGCAACTGTTATATGTCACACATGTATGTACCTTTAAACTGGATGTTTCATTAGGGAAGAAAGTACTAATTTTATTTTGCTTCTGTAATGACATACTCATACTATTACAAACATTCTTTCAAGTTATCACAAGATTTGAATTTTGAAATTGCCATATTTTTCTCTAGCCTGAAATAGTTATTTAATATGTGAATGTGCTTCTGAAATACCACATGATCATGTCAGAAATATATAAGGTTTAAGACATTTCAGTGTAATGCAATTTCTCGGTACGTACATTTGACGGTCTTGCCCCCCCCCCGCCCCATACCGAAAGGCTGGTTACGCCACTGATCAAATTTAACACATAAATGCTTGCTGCAATATGAGTTAAAATACCCTCTACAGTATGCACCAGATTGCACCATTTTAAGCTTAAAAGTGCAAAAGCTCCCTATTGCGGGAGGGGGAAACCCCCCTTCCCACACCCTCCCCCCTCGGTCGCTAATTCGCTCACTCGCGCTAGGTCGCTCCGCTCCTTCGCCTTATCATCCCCCCACATTACACAATAGCAGGGGCGTGTACAGGGGGGGGGGCAGGGGGTCCGGACCCCCCCCGCCCTGCTCACGCAGAAAACGCATCTAAGGGGGTCTAATTTCAAAAAATTTCTGGGCAAGGGCCCCCCAGACCCCCCTTTCGCGTGCTTCCAAGTTGGGGTTATGGTTAGACCCCCCCTTGGTACAAATCCTGTACACGCCCCTCAATAGATTCCTCATTCTGTGCCCCCTCTTTTTTAAATTCCTGGATCCGCCCCTGATGTCGTTTATAAGATATTACAATCATTTTGCTTTTAAATGAATAAATAAGAAACACCCTCGGTCTGTAGCTCCTGACTGAAAAGTGGCTGAAGGTTTTGCGCAACTTATCAGATTGTGCGCTTTGAGTGGCGCCACCGTCGTTGTAGTCAAACTGTATTCGTTAGTTTTAAAACATTTTTTAATAATATTTCTAATGGTGATTGAACCATGAAACTTTTTATGTAGCGTAATTTTAACCTAAATGAACTGAAAATAACCCTAGAACCTAGAGTAAACGATCCCTTTAAAACCACGCTACATACATTTGGTTCAATAATTTTATTAGATATATTTTTTATTTTTTTTTTTAACTGACGGCTACATCGTTGCTTACAGTGACGGTGGCGCCACTGCCAAGCGCATCCACTGAAAAGTTGTGCAAAGCAACATTTTGGCTGCAGGCTGCAGTCCGAGGATGTTTATTATTTATTAATTTAAGAGCAGATCGAATGATTGCAATATGTTATAAACGACACTTAGTTTCAGTCATAATATGGATGAATTTGTCCTAAATTGAATATCGTTCCGTTAAATAGCATTTAGGTATAAATATAATTGCACTTTTGTGATTAGCCCTCGGCCTGTAACGTGCAGAATAACTTGGCAAATGTGAAACTTCTTCAGGGTGGCAGCACGATCACGGGTGTCATGTTAGCGCCCAAAAATGAAGATTTCGAAATTCAATGTTGTTTTATGACAAACGCGAAAGCGTAATTACAGATATTTGTAGGTATATGCTATTATTTATGAATCTACTCTCAAATTCCAGAAGAAAGTGTCCCTTTAACTTGTGGCGAAAGTTTTGATTTCACTCTTTGTGGTAGCAAATTTTTATTTAAAAAAAATTGTGTTGTCACATAATTAGGTGCTGGAAGTTTCATGACATTTTTCAGCTTAAGCATGGAGATACATCTCACCTATAAATAAAACTAGTGATTGCATGATTCGATTCATCGGTCAATAAACGTTTACTCTTCCTTAGAGCAATACTCATGCAAAAGCTTGATTGTCTCACTAATTAAACAATATGTTAGTTGCGGTAAAACCTTTTTTGTGCCTGAGATTGTTTCGCCATTCTCCTTCATACTTGTCGCCATTCATGTACGTATAAACTCCATGTCCATGTCGTTGGTCTTCGCTCCAGCTGCCTGTGACATAAAATTCATGCATTAGTTCCTAAATTCACAACAAATTCTCACAAATTATTCTGAAATGCTTCAAATTACTTCAAAACTATTGAATTCAATACTCATTCATATCATAAACTACACGCACACATGCACATGTAATTTTACATGTAAATAAAAAAGTCACACACCTTCATATTTCGAACCGTCAGGATAGATGAAAGTTCCCTGTCCATGTTTCTTGGCCATATAATATTCACCTATGTATCTGGCCTTGTTCTTGAAACGGTATGTGCCTTGCCCATGTCTTTTGCCATGTTGATAATATCCTGGAATATTATTTCCAGATCAGCAATTTTTAAATATAAGGATGCAGTAACTATCAATCGACTTATACAAAAAATGTAAATCAAGTTTTGCAATAAATAGATCTGGTCTAGTGAATAGATAAACATTGATTGATGGTTAGTGAAATATATAAACGATAATACCTGGCAAGTTAATACGGTTCATAAGTAGCAAATACAGTTTACTTTCAAATATGTAGATGCAGTTACTATCAACTGAATTATACCAAAAAGCATTAATTGATGGTTGTAAAATAGGTAGATGAAATGGATCTCATTTTGCATAGTAGCTGTATAATCTTCATATTTGCTACATAACATGCAATTACTATTACAGATAGGGATGCTAATAATAGATATGCTATTAGCACCTCTATCTATCCAAATTACCATCATATTTATCGCCATTCGGTAAAATTGTCTTTCCAAAACCATGTCTCTCTTCTTTTTCATTTCGTTCTCCTTCGTATTCCTGCAGATATGAAAATGAAAATGGCCACCAACAGAATAAGGTACGTATTTCCACTAATAGAAGAATAATTTTGGCTCTCTTTATTGTGTATCGTGCATGGTTCCCTGTGTGTTCTATGAGGAAAATGACTGAGAAATAATAATCATTTTCATGCTAATTAGCGTAGGTTACGACTGCAACACTAATGGGTGAGCTAGGTCTTTCGATATATAATTTTCACGGGTGTATACATATACAATGCGTTTCATGACGTATGCCAATACATAGGTATTTTGATGTAGGACTGTTTCTTTGTTTCGCCACAGGGATGAGTCTGAGCTAACGTCACCACTCCCACTAATTATGTCAGCCTGTCTGCTTGCTGTATTGCATGATATTGGAAATTGTGTATTGGCTATTGGCTATTTGGCTATTTTCCGAATGCCTAGCCACAAACCCTAAGCAAGTCCTATATTCCCAGTTACGACAAGGCGAACGCACAAGAGGAGGACAAAGAAAGCGCTACAAGGATGTACTCAAAGGCTCAAAGCCAACCTAAAAAGGTATAACATCGACCCTAGCACCTGGGAAACTGATGTGCTTGATCGCCATCAATGGAGAAAAACTATATGGGAAGGCTCTCAACACTTTGAAGCCCAAAGGAGGCAGCATGAAATGGAGAATCGCGAACGACAGAAAGCACGTGCTGCAGACAGAAGGAATCAACCTGACCCATTCATCAATTTCACAACACCTGCATACATTGTAACAAGACATGTGGATCCAGGATTGGCCTCGTCAGTCATCTGAGGACCCACAGCCATCCATAGCCTTCCCATGGGAATCCCCCCCCCCGAACTCAAGGGATTGCCAATTATGATTTGATATTGGGTATCAGTGATGGCTATTGCCATTTTCTACTGACCAGTGTATTGTGTATTGCGTATTGATTGGATATTGTATTTGAAAGCTGGAACCTCGTCTCGCCAATGACATCATGTTATTAGTCATTATCACTGGTAGTACTACTACTAACCTTATATTTATAACCTCACAAAGATTAGCTTTCAGAGTCCAGGGGACTATATCGAAGACAGGGAGACAAAGTTGATCAAAAAGACAGATCAATACTACGGATTGCGGTAGAAAAAGCTGCAATTTTGCAATTAACCAAATAGGAAGGAAAATAACCATAAAAATAAACCATTGAATGACAGAAACGAAGTAAAAGGCATCCTTTAAAGATGGCACATGTCAAAAGTGCTACGAACAGGCTTTATTAAGCAAGAGGGAATGGCATCTTCACCTGACCATGATTAATTTCATGGAAGATTATATAACTGTTAAGCATAGATAAAGCATGCAGACACGAAGAGGCTAATCAAGTTGAGCCCAAACATCTGAAACGTCTCAATGGCATCTAATTTAGAACTGTTCTGAAGTGTATAGGGGCACCAGACTGGCGAAGCATATTTTAATAGTGGCGAAACCATACACTAGTAATTGTTATAAAGGCCAGGGACCAGGTTTCAGAATCGGCAATGCTAAGGTTATGGAGTAACATACCAAAGCCTTAAGAACTAGATGTTTTCTTACAAATGTAATTAATGTGTGCATAAATAAAGTGGAAAATAGTTTCATATAGAGACACTTTGAAATACACATGTGTAATAGACTGGCAATCTATGGCTTCGCTGATGGTTTGTGGTGGCTATTTTGAATTCCTGGCTTCTGATGGTCGTATGTTGTGGGTGTAATTAGTCTAGGGTTGTACATGAGTGTAAAATGCACAAAAACAATACCAAATATTTGAAGATGGGCCGAATAATAAGTTATTGCAAGTTTAGCATGCCTATACACCCCCGTAATTTATACGCACTCAAATGGGAACATACACGATCTGCATTTTTTGTGACAAAAAAATTGCCCAAGGGTGCCAAAGTGGCACACGGTTGTTTCTGGTTCAGGCCTGAAATAGTCTAAAGCCCGGCGCACACGTGAGTAATTTTACTCAAGTAAAATGACGCATGAGTAAAAATACTCACGCGTAATATTTTCAGGGTTCTCCGCACACGTGAGTCAAATTACTCAAGGAATAAGTGGTAATGCAGATCACGTGACTGTGCGCAGCCAATACTGGGCGCACAATGATTTAAACGCATGCGCTTTGAGTACCAGTGTTGAGTAAATTTACTCAGCGCGCGCACACGTTGAGTAAAATGATGCATGAGTCAAAAATTATCAAACACGTTTGATATTGAGTAAAATGACGCATGCGTCAAATTACTCAACGAAAATCCGCCGCACGCGTGAGTAAAATGACTCATGCGTCATTTTACTTGAGTAAAATTACTCACGTGTGCGCCGGGCTTAAAGATCAGAAAACCACAAACAAGTACCGCAGTGCGACAGGGCTCATCTGGTGTCTGGTGTTCTGCTGATAAATGCATTTGTGCATAGCAACACGTCTTATACATAAGACTTCATTAATCTTGTTTGACTTTCGTAGCAAATTTGAATAAATATATCAGCAGGACTCTGTAACTACACTTTCGTACCCACCTAATCTCTATGGGCTATTTCTAATAACAAGAACAATAATAACAATTGAAATACAATTTAATGAATGACATTGACGGTGACATGAAAGCTTCAAACATGAGCATGGATTCCAGTTTATACTATCGACTATTTTTTAATTGAATGGAATGTAATGAATGACATTGACGTTGGCATAAAAGATTATACTATCGACTAATTTTTAATTGAATGGAATGTAATTAATGACATTGACGTTGGCATAAAAGATTTCAACATATGAGCATGGATCTCCAAGTTTAATTAGAGGGGGCAGGGGGGTCCTTTCCTCTCACCTCTCTCCCTCTGCCTTCCACGTCACTCAACATGCCTCTCACTTCCACCCCCCTTACCTCCCATCTCCCTCCCCCTGCCTCCGACCACCCTCAACCTGTCTCCCACCTCCCATCCCCTTGCACACCGTATTGCACTACATTGTACACCGTTTCCCACCCGCATACACACCGTATCACCGTTTTCCTTTCCCCGTCTCAGTTTACTACTCTCTCTCTATCTTTCTCTCTCTCTTAAATAAACAAGTGCCACAGAGCGACAGCGCTCAACTGACGTGTACTGTAGCTGGGTATTCTTCTGATAAACTCACTGGCAACCGAATCAAGTGCGCCCTCTCGCCACCGCGTTCACGCTCATAGCATATATCTAGGATATTACTAATACAGATCTAAAATCTATGATAGCTAGGCTTTGCTATACCGGTAGTACAGTAATAAAGATACAGCTGTG
>NW_014577891.1:39227-53203 GCF_000485595.1 Priapulus caudatus | reverse complement strand
ACCTTGTTCAACAAACATTTGCCTTTGCAATTGAACTGTGGCAACTGTAGCCTCACATCCACAATAGCAAAACCAGTTCAGTCCTTTGTTAACAGTCAACAAATCCGTGTTTAACCCTCCTCTTAAGGGTCAAAAGGTTATCCGACACTCACTCTTCGCATGTCAGCGGAAAGTACATTTTATGGTCCTTAAAAATGGTAGGTCACCGCTGAAACAAAAAAGTTTTCCAATCGCTCAGTCAGACCATGTCCTCAGAAAATGTCGAAAATCTGCCCTGTGCCCCATTGACATTTGACCTGTGACCTCCAATTTCGGCACACTAATGGCTTTTCCTACCCTGATGCTATACACCGACTATCACGAGCCTAGATCGAGCCGTTTAGATTTGTGCCGCAATTCTGCATTTCCTTCTATACCTTAAGTTAAGGAGGGAATGTTCCCCCTTCTTTTACACCTCTTGACCTTTGACCTTTGACCCCCAGCTTCGAATCCCAACTCGTTTTCGGATTACCGCCCCACATCCCGACTTTTGAATCCGTACGTCGAGCCGTTTAGATTTGTGCCCAACTGTTGATGGACGGATGGACGGCCGGACGCACGCACGCACGGACAATCATGCGATTCTACAAGCTGCATCTGACTATGTCAGATAAGCTAATAAATAAATAAAATAAAATCGTTCGCGATGATGCCTTTTACCACCCCTCAATAATACTTTGTTCCTATGCCCCTGAGTGTAACAGCCATAAAAATTATAATATAGTGTCCTATATATTTCTATGGTAACAGCATATGTTCGCCTAACTGGTACATGGATACACACGGCCATAGCTACATGATACATGTTAGGATTCAAGTTGAAAAGTAAATATATATTAAATGGTACTAGTTATTATTTATTTCGTTTAACAAAGTTACATGAGAATAAAATATAATTTAAACTAGGCTTATAGTTGCCGCGAGATGGTGCGTGCAAGTGTAATAAATAATCAAAAGGGGGTGTCTATATTCAAGGCGGTACGGGAGATTACGGTACGCATATATTTGCTAATATATTGACTAATCGTGCGTCAATAAACTCAATATTCACAGAGTATAGCTAAGACATGTGTCTACAGGTATCTGGAATATATCAGGATTCTCCCCAGGATGAAATTGAAACAGGGGGGAGGGGGAGGGGGAAACTACTTCCCAGTGGGCATATGTTTCCATGAAACAGAGTATACGCGTGACGTTAGTGTACGTCAGTGGCTATCTACCACCATAGATATAGTGGGGGCCGTGCATGGGTTAGGGTCGGACGTACCCTAAAAATACAGTGGACCCTACCTGACATCTTCGGGGAAGACAAGTTTGTGGTGATGCTAGGTGGGCTCCATATAGAAATGGCTTTGTGGAGCACCATGGGGGATCTTCTGGATAGCTTGAAACCCTGAGAAGCTGGGCTGGTAAAAACAGAAGCAGCAGCTACAGAATTTCGCAAATCATCCCATGTAATGAGAACAAGATATGCCCATCAAGTAACTGTTGTGGTTCTTGACATCCTTTTGAGGCGAGCCTATGAGCACAGTGCAACCGAGATGACTCTAGAGGATTGGGTCGTGGTAGTTTCTCAAGAGAGCCCAACGTTCAGATTCTGGCACATCATATTCATGTTCATTCGGGCACATCGGGAACGGAAGTTCGAACTCAGATTGCTCTCGATCATCAGAATTATGCCAGGTGGATTCCAATCCTTATCCGAGACATGGAAGTTCTTCCAGATAGCATCAAGATAGAGTTTGAGAATGGAAACTGGACGATAACTCGAAGCAATCAGCATTTCTCATCCTTAGCAAGCGATCATGCACACGAGCAAGCCAACAAAAGGGTTTTTGGCATGATTGGTCTTACATAGAACCCTGACATGCTGGAACGTTGGATCATCACTGGCCCAGGAATCAGCCGTGTCGTCGAGGAGTTTACTGGTGTGAATGATAATGCTAATGATGACGAACTCCCTCATCATGAGGAAGGATATGCATCTCAGCACCAATTTCAACGGCATGTCAAAGACTTGACGGAGGTGTTGCTGAGCAAGGGGAATCCCTTTGAAGAGGACAGTGAAGACCTGGTTACGTTAGATAACAAGGTGTGCGAGACTGTGGCTGCTGCCGTATCTGTCAGTAAAGTCGAGTCTTTGGGACAGGAACAGTACAACAAATTCAGGGAGAGTGTGCTTTACTCAAATGACACACTTCTGACAGCACCAATCAAGCGAAACAACTTGCTGTTGTTTCATAAGAAAAACACACAGAAGAAGACAGCACTTAGGCGGAGAATGCAGCATTTCAAACATCATGCAGAGCTCTATGAGCAAGCTTTTCTTGTGCTAGACAGCCGCGGAGGAAATTTGGAGGAGTTTTTTCGTCACGAATCCAGCACTATCCAGCACGAATCCAACCACCAGCACTATCATCCGAAAGATCCCTTAACTCTTGTACCAAGTCAGATTTGTTGATATACATCATGGAAACCAGTACGAGTAGTGGCATTTCTTTCGACGAGGAGCTAGTTGCGCTATATGTTTACGACTTCATTGTTATTGACGGTGGATAACTGATATACTCACTTCTTGGTACAACTGTCCAATGCAAAACCTTTGATCCATATTTCGACAAGGTATTCTGTCCAAGAGTTATCCATAACTTGAAACGATCGACAAGAGTACATTGTCTGGGACCAGTATCGTGCACTGACAATCAAACGAGGCACTAGGGAAAAACGTGGAACAGGAACCCGTCAACGCGTGAGTGGTACTGCCAAGATCCCAGGGAATTGGCAGAAGTTTCTGGCAAACGTTGATAACAAGAAGGAACTTCTCTTCCTGTCACAAAAGATAACAGAAGTAGAGTTTCTAGATGAAAAGGATGTCTACATCACTGCAGGTGATCAAGTCTACCATATTGGAAACAGTACACCAATGGATCAATGCAACCATGAGGAAACTGATACCCGTGTCCTAGTACATCTCATCCACGCCCTCCAAACATCGTCTTTTGGGATGTATACTGGTTATGGTTATACTGGTTATGGTTATACTGGTTACTGGGATGTATAATGGTTTATACTGGAGACACAGATGTTGTCGTAATCCTCTTGAGTAATTTCCATCACATCATGGCTCTAAATCCAGCCGCAGAAATCTGGATCGCCTTCGAAGCGGGAAAGACAACCAGAATGATCTCCCTGAACACTATTGCTACAAACCTGGGTACTACAACGTGCAAAGCCATGGCCCTCTTCCACGCATTCACTGGATCAGACAGCACGTCATCCTTCAAGTTCAAGGGTAAGCGATACTGCTGCAAATTGATGCATGAAGTGCCATCCCTAAAGGAGGAATTTGCAATTATCATCGACACTCCATTCCAAACATCGCCAAGGCTGAAAGAAGTGGCAACAAACTGTGTCTGTAGGCTGTACTCCAATGAGTTAAACGAGGACAATGACGTTGAACTCGTACGAGTGAGGGTGTTCTCACAAAAGACTAGAGACGTGTGGAGAATTCCCCCAACGAGTGATGCTTTGGATCTACATCTCAAAAGGAGTGTCTTTCAAGCGAGCATCTGGACAACAGCTCAAATGCCCATGATGCCTGTCTACAACCCCACTAATCATGGGTGGAAGGAAGAGGATGGCAAGCTGCTTCCCATCTGGATCTTGCTGCTTCTCGCCAAGGATGTATTCCACCTGGATGTAAAGTGCACATGTACAAGTATCTGCTCTCGGTGCAAGTGCATGATGGCAAAGTTGAAGTGCACGCGTCTGTGCAAGTGTAAATGCAAGAAGTAGCTGGACAATTCCCAATACTGACAGGCATATATGGCTGATTTGTTATAGAAACTATTGTTCAATGAGTTGTTTAAGCAATTGTATAAGCAATAACTCACCACCATTAAAAGATGTCTGAGAATTATTGTCAAATGTATTTTTTACATATTCTAGTTTGACGGGCCTATGATTTCGGGTCTATTATTGTGGATATGTGCCGAATCCGGCAAAATTATTGCTTCTATGGACGAGATACTTAAAGTACAAGTAGCTACTCCTGATCCTAAATCCATACATACCTCATATGTTTAGATCGGATTATCCAATCAAAAGTTATACCAGTTTTCATATTTTGCAAGGGCCGGTTTGGGGTCGGGAACCTCCAATGCCACCAGAAACACCATTTCTTAGGTGAGTGCTTGACACTCGAACCAAAATTGTTCTATATACACTTACCTTCAAATTGGTAATAAAAATGAAACTTTTGCATCAATGTGAAATGACTGAGTGACCGGTCCCCCCACTAATAGTGTTTGGTACTATAACACGCTTATATAAGATAACCGAGTCAGTTTATTGTTAGTGTTAGGGTTAGGGTTAGGGGTAGAGTTTTTGCATCATTCCTTGATATACGAAAAGTTTGATGCGGAACTTGATATGCGTAGAATGGAATATGACCATGCGCAACCACCAGCACCATCAGCAGGCTGTATGCATTCAACTTCGGAGATAGCCGAGTTCGTACATCACGCGGATACTCTGGTTCATGAAAACATATGCCGACCTCGATTCCCGCGTTGTCAAACTTTTATTGTGGTGGAATTTAATCGGGGCGGAGGCAATTTAAACGTGGCTCAACGATTGAAACGGGGGGTTTTCCCAAACGGGGCAGGCGCGCCCGGTTTACGCAACGTAGGGAGGGGCCTGTATATTATGCAAATGATCTCCCATACCGGCTTGAATTCATACTCTCTGTGAATATTGAGTTTATTGACGCACGATTAGTCAATATAGCAAATATATGTGCGCGGAAGTGAATTACAGATGATTACATTTTCAAAATTCTAGATACCTATAGACACATATCTTTGCTATACTCTCTGTGAATATTGAGTTTATTGACGCACAATTAGTCAATATATTAGCAAATATATGCGTACCGTAATCTCCCGTACCGGCTTGAATATAGACACCCCCTAATCAAAGATGGCATCACCATTCGTGCGCGATAAGTCAAGAAAGTCGAGATAATCTGACTCCATTGAGTTGCTGAAATCCTACAGGCTAAAATCCAAGTATATTCAGGCAGGCGACAATTTCACTCAGCTGTGAGTTAACACATCTGCATTGCAGGATGCCAGGCAACAACTATGATTAGAAAAGTGCCCGAACTTCACCCCCATGCATGAGTAAAGTGCCCGAACTTCACCCCCATGCATGAGTAATGGGCTGCCCCTGTGTTTTTGCCTACATTTCGGATGACCGTACCCACGCGAGCATTCAGGGTGCTATTAATATACAGACTGCTTTAGAAAATAATATGATTTAAGGAGCGTAAACCTTGTTCAACAAACATTTGCCTTTGCAATTTAACTGTGCAACTGTAGCCTCACATCCACACAGGCATGGGCTCTAATAATAGCAAAAGCAGTTCAGTCATTTGTTAACAGTCAACAAATCAATGTTTAACCCTCCTCTTGAGGGTCAAAAGGTCACCGGACAGCTACTCTTTACACATCAGCAAAGAGCACATTTCATAGTCCTTTCAATAAAGCCACAAAAATGGTAGGTCACCGCTGAAACAAAAAAGTTTTTTCACTCGGTCCGTCAGACCATGTCCTCAGAAAATGTCTAAAATCTGCCCTTTTCCCCATTGCCCTTTGACCTGTGACCTCCAATTTCGGCACAGTGATGGCTTTTCCCACCATGACGCTTTTTACCGATTATCACAAGCATAGGTCAAGCCGTTTAGATTTGTACCACAATTCCGCATTTCCTCCCTATACCTTAAGTTAAGGGGGAATGTTCCCACTTCTTTTAAACTTCCTGACCGTTGACCTTTGACCCCCAGATTCGAGATCCCAACTAGTTTTCGGATTACCCCCTATGCCCCGAATTTCGAAACCGTACATCAAGCCGTTTAGATTTGTGCCCAAAAGTTGACGGACAAACGAACGGACGCCAGTGCCATTGTACAAGCTCCATCTGACCGTGTCAGATGAGCTAAAAACCTTGTATATATACCAGATTGCAACATTCAGTCATTTGGCAACTGGACTATATGCTCAAATGCTTTAGAGCAAAGAGAAGTCCAAGATATTGGGCGATAATTTGAAGAAAGGGATCCAAGATCCCACCACAATTATAAACTGGGGTAATGAGAGCCTTTTTCCAATCGAAAGGAAGAGAACCTATAACATAAAATTAACAAAACAAATTGTGTAGAGAAGGCCCAAACTCATAAATAAAACCAGGCACCATATCAGGACCAGCAGCCTTATGTGTGCATATATTCTTAAGTACCGAGCACACGCCACTTAGGGATATAACAATTTTACTCATCAGGGGGAACTTATAGTTTAAACTTAGAATAGGTGTTACACAAGAAGTAGAGAAAACCGACTTGAATTGATCGGCTCGATTGATCGGCCTTTGATCGGCTCGACTGATCGTCTCGAATGATCG
Organism: Priapulus caudatus; assembly: GCF_000485595.1. Taxonomy (NCBI): domain Eukaryota; kingdom Metazoa; phylum Priapulida; class Priapulimorpha; order Priapulimorphida; family Priapulidae; genus Priapulus; species Priapulus caudatus. Next base: position 46,705 of record NW_014577891.1, on the reverse strand, counting down.
AATTGATCGGCTCGAATTGAACAAGCTTTCGATGCAGGGGACTCACAGGAAATACTATCACTACGGAGAAGAGATGAAATCCCAGTTTCCCGTTTTTTAAACATCATAAATCTCCAAAAGGGTTTAGCATCTCCATCAGCAAGTTTATCACTAACAATACCATTTAGAAAATTTCGATGGAGTTTACGATTAAATTGGGAGACAAAATTTCTTTGATTGCGATATCTAGGCTAACTAGCAGGCATTTTATTTTTTAGCATGCCTGGCCTTTTGAAACAATCGATCCCTCTTCCTCATAAATTTAAATTGAGGATGACAACCAATGGACTGAAGCCTTATTACGAATAATCTTACGAGGGACATATGAATTTACACATGAAGTGATGGCCTATTTTATTTGCAACCAATTAGATTCAAGGGATCTCTCTGACGAATCACTGGAAAAGTACGAGGCATTAAACTCAGTAAAATGGTTCGAAAGTGCCTTTTTGTCAGCCTTGTCAAAAAGAACCTCACGAGTTCCTAAGTTAGCTGATTTGACTGCAGAAAGATCTAGATTAAAGATGAGGCAATCATGGTCATTAATACCAGGGACCACAGACATAGATGAACAAAATTGGGGAAATTAGTAAATACTAAATTAAGAATGTTGCTACAAAATTCGGTACATCCAGATGAGACGGGATACTAGAGAAGCGTTGCCGAAAGGAGGTGTTAATCCGAAGCGCTGAGCGCAGATCTTGCGCGCAGTTCCGCGGCAAGGCGCACGCGACCGCGGGAACGTCCTACGACAGTATACAGCGCTGGCAGCTATGGATCCATGCGCCGAATGCATAGGCCGGCGCATGGATCCATAGCTGCCAGTGAACAGTCGAGAATTTTACCAGGAATACAATGAAACAGCTCAGCTGCATTGAGCTGCTGTTCTTTGCAAGTTCAATGAAAATATCAATTAAAGTGTCAACACCATCTACTTCTACACTGTGTTGTATAAGTTTTATTATGAATTGTATTCTATTATGCGTCAGCGGCTTCATGTAACAAGCGGCAGCTGCAGCGGATACATAAGCTGGGTTTTATAATAATACATGCAGAAATAATTAATATGCCTCTATTCATGTAAATAGAAATGTTTTCCTATATACAAACAATGAGGAGGTAATAATCACAAATATTGTCAATAGGTCAATAGCTCCTGATATTATCTGTGAATTGTGCGTGTTAGATGACATACTTATGTTACGCCATGACTTGTGGCCAGGCTAAAAAATAATTTTGTTGAGGAAACGGATTTGTGACTTCTCAAAAATTGTTCCTAATGAACATTTTAAAGACACTGACGCACGCACTGAGCGACGCACACACACATACAAACACATACATGCACCCATACAAATGTCTGTGCCGGCCTGCGTGCGTACGTACGTGCGTCGGTGTGTGACTGCGTGCGTTCATACATGTATACGCACGTGTGTGCGTATTTGTGTGCTTCGTAGTACTACAGCTAGCTATGTGCTTGCGTGCTTGGCTGCCTGTATAAGTAGGTACGGACGTGCGTACGTGCGTCCGTCTGTGCGTGCCTGCGTGCGAGCCTAATCATTAGAATGTGTGCGCACGCATGAGCGTGTACAGCGAACTGTGCGATCACAAAGCATATCCACACAAAGCAGCTAAATGTATGCACGCACGCGCACGCCTGGACGCACGCGCATACGCACGCTCGCAGGCACGTGCACGCGGACGCTTGCATGTAGGCGTACACGCACGCCCGCAATCACCTGCACATGCACACATACATGGAAGATGCGCGCATAGTGATACGCGTGTATCTAGACGCTACATGTACACATAAAGACGTATATGTATCCCGTGTACGCACACACAGGAAGGCACGCAATAGCGACAGGCACCGCATGTTGTTTTTCTCATGGTCACCGTCAAGGTAACTGCGAGCCGGCGAGTTGCAAGTTTTTCTGCGAAGTCGCAAATCACAGAACAGCAACCAGGGCCGTGTCCCTCGACCGTAGGGGTAGACGAAGTTTTTGCTTTAGGCGGCACGCTGGCAGCATGTAATACATGCAAAAATGCCTATCCGCTTCGGCCCGCGCGCTGCGGGTGAAACAAGAAAAACGCCAACTTGACTGAATATAATTCTCAGTGTAAACGCAGGACGGTGTATATGTTCGCTGTACATACGTAAGGCGGACTTGTGTACATTTGAGGCGACGGCAGGCATTTTCTCTCGGGCTATCGCTCCCCTTATTGTTCGTACGAGACTGCTGATCGTAGCATGACAATTATACGATATACATTTAGGTACACATATATACAAGGAAATCTATTACAAAGGTTATAGGTAAGCATCGTACTACTGCAATGACGTCAATGATACACTGCAGCCCAGAGGTATTTAAAGAAATAGTAATGAAAAAGAAATGCTTGGATATGTTTAATTCAGATTCTACAGACCAACACATTAGTATTACCATTGACTAAGTGACATTGAGGTTCACCTGGAGAAATTAAGCTTGAAAATACAATGGCTATTACACAATCTATCCCTGCACCTAGGGAAGACAGAAACCATTCTGTGTCGATGCAAAAATGAAATGAATCAACTTACAAACTTTGATGTGACATGCAATGGGTGACATATTGAAAGTAAGACTGCAGTAAAATACTTACGAGTACACTTACACGACAATTTGACTGCTGAAATGACACGAAGCAAAGTTGTGGAAAACGTAAACAATACAATCAAAGTTATTTACAGGAAAGCTCAATATTTGAAGAAATCATGTAGAAAATTGCTAGTTACTGCCTTCATTCATTGTGATATTACCTTACAGTTGTATGCACTACAACACCGTGGCATGATATATGGATGGATGCAATATTGATGGATATGTATGAATCCGAAACTATATATGCTCTATGCTCTATGCATAGGTCTATGCTATATGCACTCTGCTCTGCTATATATACATGCTGTAACTATGACGTCATCATCGCAAATATCAGAAGATCCGGGGTATCAACATGGATACGGGAAGTTGAAGCGCACGTCACGATTGCAGCTAGACTGGTATCCTTGGCTACACTCAACTTATAGTTAGTGCAGCGTGTGGAACTGTCCACCGGGTAGCAGTCTAGCTTAGTCAGCTGAGCCTTGTGTAGAAAACTGACTTGAAAATGCTATGTACATGGCCTCGTTGCGCCATCTATGAGATGCCATATGTACGAGAATAATTTCACGGCGTGAAACGGAAAAAATGGAAACTCGCTTTTCTAGAGGAAAACGAAACGCGCCGAGCAGCAAACCAACAATTACGAACATTTGTAGGAAATATCCAGCTACGTGCGTAGTGAAACCCCTCTTGCAATGGGCAGAACGTACTGCCCGTTAGCAGTACGGCCCGTTAGCAGTACTGCCCGTTAGCAGTACGGTGCAACCGGGCAGAACGTACGAGAGCCGTACTGCTCAATTCAGCGATTATCTGGGCTTTGGTCTATACCCAAAGGGACCTGGCTAAGGTGATGGAGTGGGAGCAGCGAACTTGAGTGAGTTTGCCGCTACGCAGCGTTTTTGCGCTTCGCGTGGATATCCGGCTACAGATCGTCGAGTAGGCTGAGTAACAAGTTGAGTCAAAGACTGATTAGAACACGAATCGAGCAGTTGACTACATAAATGAGTATCTCGTTGGCCCGTCACTGAATAGGACTGCCAATCAATTCCAGACAAATTAAAGTCACCACAAATAAGTGTAGGTGGATAAGACTCATTATCACGAGAGTCGAGAGAAGAACTAGAAGGCATTTAACAGAATTAGTAATTCCTACGAATTGATCAAGAGGGGACCTGTACCCAATCATAAAATATAAGGGCTTGGAATTCTTAATATTTAGCTTCACCCAAGTGAGTTCAGCTCCTTCTTCATCAAAAGAAGTAATAACTAAAGAGCTAGAAATGGACTTCTTAACATTAATGAACACCATGACAGTTTCGATATTTCCCATAAATATTAAAGTTATAGGGAAACGCCTCACTGGATGCAATAGAGGGTTCCAATTTAGATTCAGTGCCAAGAACGATATCTGGCAACTGATCGTTATTCATGGTTAAGGAATGCAGGATTAGAATCAGCTTTGGTGCTATTGAAGTTACCTAAAAGGAATTCTAATTTATTCCTAGGACAAGAATTCTTAGCAGTGCACTGACGTCTTCAGGGGTAGAATTTAACTTTTGAGCAACAGACTCCCTACCCTCAAAAAGAGGGAGTCCGCAGTCTGAAGTTCAAAACTAAAGATATGACACATAGGGCCTTACATGTGCTTATTTTGAAGATTAATTAAACTAAAAATAAAATAAATTTAACTAACAAGAAATCTTGGGCACAATACAGAATGTGTTTCTTTCCCATTCTTAAATAAAATAAATACAACGAAAATATACTAAATGCTATGTACAAAACGAAACAAAACAAATTTAAACTACTATGTATAAGCATGAAACAAAACACGTTTAACATATGTAAACAAGTAAACAATAAACGAAAAATTATACTGCATTTTTATGTTTTGTGTTTAAGTAAAAAGTATAATTTTTCGTAAGTGATATTTTTGTCGGTAAGTACACAAGTAACCCTAAACTTCTTTTTGAAAACAATAACAGTGTGAAATAAAATGCTAAAAAGCTAATAGGTCTGAAAACATATGTAGCGAGGAACACGCTGGAGGCGACGCGAGTTTATAACAGATAAACTGTTCCTACATCCGAGCCCGCCCGTGGTGGTAATGAACCCCAATCGCGACACCTAGGTGCGACAAGAGAGAAGAAGCGATGGTGGAGAAACACCTGCTTTTGAAGTCGCACCGTGAGAAATCACACCATGAGAAACGTGTCACTAAGTTGCGCGTGTATGATCCTACCCCAAATACTAACAGGCTTAAAGGCCGAGGCTCAAGCCGAGCTCGAGAAAACCTGACTGTCCTCCCGACTAACTCTTGTTCCCCTCTCTCGTCTCTAACGTTTGCATATACCGCTTGCATCTTGTTCGACTGTCACCATGTCAGAGAATAAACGCTTGTGTGGTACGTTGCGACCGTAGTTGGTGTCTTTCTCTGTTGGTTTGCGTTATTCCCTTTCCTACACCGACGCCTAGCCTTAGATCGGCAGTAGACTCACGCCGCTCCCGAATACCTCCGTTACACATAGACCAAATTACTAACATAAACAATATATATGATTCAGAAGGTTTAAGGCAAAATTTTACCGATTTTTCATTTTCAACTTTATTCGATGGCTAACACTATGTGCTACCTCTGTACATGCTCATTTCTCCATATAACAATACATGTAAACTTTCAGTGTTTTGATTGCCCGCGTACAAGTGTAGTGAGCTGCGGCTGACATCACTGATGACGTCAGAGACATGATACGACCAGCATTTTCACAATATTTACTAAGCCAATATCATTCAGCATCAACCCTTCTACAGCTGTCATCTTCCGGTGATAGGTGAACTATCCCACGCTGCCCAAAATAGTTCTTTCACCTCGCTAGCTATTCTACTCACCTGCGTGAGGCTTTAATTTTTTCTTTCCCTGTCACTTATTGTTCAGCTATGCGTCTGTGAGGGCTTTTTCTTTTCTGATAGTCATATATATATATATATATATATAACATATGCAGGTCCCAAGTATTTTGTATTGCGGTCTTCAGGCTCGTGTGGACTCATGGTAATTTGCATGTAGTTTATTTCTAATTTATTTATTTTTTATAACAACGCTCATATATATTTTTGTATTATCCAATCGAATTGTCATTCATGGTTTAACTTTAAGTAACTAACTTCAGTTAGGCTGACTTGAAGACTGTATAGTCAATTCGCCCTCCCTCGCTGTATTTATTTAAAAAAACTTGTTGTGATATATGTAACAATGTAATATACTTGAAAGCGTAAATAAATTTCAAAATCTAAATCTAAATATAAATATAAATTATAAAAAATCTAAATCTACTAGTGCTGAGAGGGTCTATGTCTCCCAGGGTACTGCCGGAAACAGGAATCAAATAGTGACCAGGGTACGTTCCGGCAGTACCCTGGGGGACATAGTCCCTATGAGCCCTTATGTAGGCTTACTTCTTCTGAAGATGGGGAAACAGACGTACTCCCCGACCTAATACCTACGATATGTAGGCCTACACACTATTCACTAACACAGTACAACTTATACAGGCGTACGGTAGTCTATGGTAGTTTCGTATTGAATACGTACAATACATGGCTACATGGTCTACATTGGTTCCGATCTAATTATGCATATAAAATATTATTGTATTATTAAATGTACTCAAGTCAAGGCAGTTTAAAAAAATAGCATGTGCGCATGTGCAGTAGGTATACGTTTGATTTGTCGATTGGCGAGTCAATTTGGCAATTGCTCAATTGTCCATTCCATGATTCAAGACGCCTATTCAGTATTCGTGCCTTTGATTTGTCAATTGATTAAACGAGTGTTCAATTGAACGATCAATCGACCAATTGAAGTATCAAATGATTAAACGACTGTTGAATTGAACAATCAATCGATCAATTGAACGTTTGTTTGATTACACGACTGTTTAATTTAACAATTAATCGATCAATTGAACGTTTGAATGATTAAACGACTGTTCAATTGAACAATCAATTGATCAATTAAATGTTTGAATGATTAAACGACTGTTAAATTGAACAATCAATTGATCAATTAAATGTTTGAATGATTAAACGACTGTTTAATTGAACAATCAATCGATCAATTGAACGTTTGAATGATTACACGACTGTTCAATTGAACAATCAATCGATCAATTAAATGTTTGAATGATTAAACGACTGTTAAATTGAACAATTAATCGATCAATTGAACGTTTGAATGATTAAACGACTGTTCAATTGAACAATCAATCGATCAATTAAATGTTTGAATGATTAAACGACTGTTAAATTGAACAATCAATCGATCAATTAAACGTTTGAATGATTAAACGACTGTTTAATTGAACAATCAATCGACCAATTGAACGTTTGAATGATTAAACGACCGTTCAATTGATCAATCAATCGATCAATTGAACGTTTGAATTTTGACACATATCCCCTCCCATACAGTGGAACTGTACAGGTACGGTAGTAGGGCCTATTTGTGAATGTGCGTTCATATTATTTTCAGTTTTTACTGACTCTGTCCCAAGTGCCTGTGCTTGGCATAGGGTTGGTGATGTCCGATGTGCGATGTGTACGCATTCGAAGCAGCTGCGACGTCAACGATGACAATTCGTGCGCTGCTAAGAAGGCCGCCGTGCCGTCAGCGCCCGTAGATGACAAGACTAGCTAGAAAGTTGGTCACATTTGCGTTATTATATATATATATCCCCAAGAGCGTGTAAAGAAAACCTTCTTTATACGCGCTTGATATCACCCATAAAGTGG
>NW_014577891.1:11167-39217 GCF_000485595.1 Priapulus caudatus | reverse complement strand
ATATATATATATTTGGGACCTGCATATGTATATTTTGTATTGCGGTCTTCAGGCTCATGAGGACTCAGGGTAATTTGCATGTAGTTTACTTATAATTTATTTATTTTTCATAACAACGCTCATATATATTTTTGTATTATCCAATCGTATTGTCATTCATGGTTCAAGTCTTGAATCAACTTTAAGTAACTAACTGTAGTTAGCGGAGTGGCTGACTTGAAGACTGTATAGTCAATTCGCCCTCCCTCGCTGTATTTTTTTTTTTTAACTTGTTGTGATATATGTAACAATGTAATAAACTTTAAAGTGTAAATAAATTTCAAAATCTAAAAATAATCTAAATCTAAAATCTAAATCTAAAATCTAAATCTAAATCTAAATCTAAATCGAATCTAAAAAAATCTAAAATCTAAATCTACACACCTTACATTAGGTGCGCGTTTGTTGACATATAGCTTAGTAACATCAGGCAATGGGCGGTGTTCGCACGTTTTGCATGAAATTGCAATTACTGGTAACCTCGTAATTTCTCACAATTTCTCAAGGTGCACTAAACATTTTACAAATTTAGTGGTGTCAGTTAGTCATGAATATGTCACAGTAAGTACTAACAGTAGACGTTTCACATACGTTCACCCATTTTGCACACAGGCGGTCGATCATTGTGAAAAATAGAAAAACGCTGATTTCTCCGTTTCGATTTCTGACATAGTAGTCGATGTATAAATGTATATTTCTCTGTGATTACAACTAGGAATCATTTAATTTGACACTCGAGTCGTTTTAATGGTAACATATTGCTGTAAAAAAGCGCCTCATGGATTGTTATTAAGTCCCGTATTTTATGAGTTATGCCTCTTTATTCGCACAATTTTTCAATTCTAACACAACTTGATTTTTAAGCAGTTCAATTCATTTTTCTCAGTAAATATGAAACTTAAAGAAAAATCCTGATGCGCTATTTTGGTACATATTATCAAGAGCGTATAAAGAAGGAGAGCGCACAACGGTGAAATTCTGAAACCATGTTGCAGTATTAGTCGAATAAATAAACTTTCCCCGTTTTATTTTGACGATTCTTTGCAGTATTATTGATCAGCTGTCCTACCTTGCTAATATAAAACAAACTGCTTGTCCCTACGATGCCCCTACGCTGAGATGAGCTGCGAAAATCTGGTTTTTTCGCCGAAATCCGAATCAGATGACTAGGCACTGCGACCCTCTCTCGCTTTGTGGCAAGTGTATTGCTTCCGGTCGCCGCTGTATAGCGCCATGTTAGCGCTGACTCACGTCATACTACCAGAGTTTACTATATACATCCAGCGTGAGGTGGGCGTGAGGTGGGCACGGGTGGGGGTCATCACTATGGCAATCAATAACAGACGTCATTCATTCCATTTGTCAATCATTGACGGAAACACGCGAGGTCTCCCGAAGTTATCTCAAAGCGAGAGAGGGTCGCAGTGCCTAGTCATCGAGATTTTCACCGCTCATTATCTCAGCGTAGAGGCATCGTAGGGACAAGCGGTTTGTTTTATATTAGCAAGGTAGGACAGCTGATCAATAATACTGCAAAGAATCGTCAAAATAAAACGGGAAAAGTTTATTTATTTGACTAATACTGCAACATGGTTTCAGTATTTCACCGTTGTACGCTCTCCTTCTTTATACGCTCTTGATATTATGCTTAAAGGTATAGTAGACTCTAGGAGTTTACTGCATACAACTGTACTTACTGTATAACAAATCGTCTATACCCACACGTACTTGTTACCAGATACCCAATTTAATTGTTATAATTAATTATACATCAACGCTACGAAATTTGAACGGCGCTATTGACACCCGCGGCCGTGCTGCCACCCTGAAAAGTTGCGCATTTGCCAATTTATTTTGCACGTTACAGACCGAGGGCTAATCACAAAGGTGCAATTATATTTATACCTAAATGTTATTTAACCGAACAATGTTCATTTTATGACAAATTTGTCCATAATATAACTGAAACTATATGTCGTTTATAAGATATTACAATCCTTTTGCTTTTAAATTAATAAATTAGTAACGCCCTCGGTCTGTAGCCCTTGGCTAAAAAGTCGTTTTGCGCAACTTATCAGATCGTGCGCTTTGAGTGGCGCCACCATCGTTGTAATCAAACTGTAGTCGTTAGTTTTAAAATATTTTTTAATAATATTTCTAATAGTGATTGAACGATGAAAGCGTTTTTTGTAGCGTAATTTTAACCTAAATTAACTGAAAATAACACTATAACCTAGAGTAAACGATCCCTTTAACCTGTGGCGAAAATTTTGCTTCCTCACTCTATGTGGTAATTGAGAAATATCCAAAAAACAATTTTTACATAAAAATTCAACATTTGTGTGGTTACATAATTAGGTGCTGGAAATTTCATGAAATTTTTTGGCTAGAGCATAGAGAGCATCTCCTCTATAAATAAAACGTGTGATTGATTCGATTCATTCATCAATAAACGTTTAATCATCATTAGAGCAATACCCGTGCAAAAGGTGGAGAGTATCCTTAAGACATATTCACATCGGATGAGAGGCATTAATTGCCTACCCCTGACGTTTTATAGCTGTGAGTAACCATGAATAAGTTGGCCCCTAGCATTCGTAATAGAATGTTCTATAGCCCTGCGGCAACTGTACGCGGGCTATACATGAATTCCATCCCCCGTGCGTTGCCATACTATAGTATCCCACAATGCGCTGCGCGTGGGCATGCGCAATAGAGCGTGTGGCAAAAATCCCAACACTTTGGCCCTCGACTTTGCCACACACGATTGCGCATGAAGAGATCCAAGATACAAGAATCTTTCAATCCATCAAATCACCGATTCACTGTGAATAATTAACAATGCCTTCGAGCTGTTGTGCGATAGGGTGCACAAATCAGAGTTCAAAGGAGGCTCCTTTCAAATTCTTTTCAATCACTTCGGATTCCAACCGATAGTGAGCTTGGGAGCCTATGGATGAACTCAATTCGCCGCGACAACTGGGTACCCAACGAGCACACGCGGATCTGTGGTGCACATTTTATTCGAGATAGGTCATCATTTCTGTGAAATTGAAGTTGAAAAAAGTCTTTCTAATGTGAGGTCCGGAAAAAGACCAACAATCAAGTGCGGGGTAGACGATTTATTTGTGAAAAACCTCTAGGGAGCCAAGTACATGATCGGGCTAGATCATGCTACTGTAGGACTGACCACGCTAACTTCGCGGGCAATAAACTGCCCTGGGTCACACGATAACCTCGTAGATGTTGACCGATATATATTACTAATTAGCAGAATGCTTTCTTCTGCTTTCTATCTGATCCAGCATGGTGGCCTAGTCTGCCATTTGTTCGCTGTAGTGCTGCCGTCTATCTTTTCTCTCCTTTCGCCACTCGAGGGCAGCACCAAACAATCACAACAACCCTGTGACAATTTGGCATGTCACATCTCCCCCATTTTTTCCCAGGATTGCACTCCCTTCCTTACACTTATTGGATTGACCCGCTCAATGACTGAGCAAGGGCCACTGCAATATTTGTCATGCCCTGAAGGATTTCACCTATTGGCACCGGCTAACATCTGGACCAATAACAGCTGGGTCTCGCTGATATTAGCCAATACCTGGGGACAAGGACGACCTAGTGACCTTTTCACTTTAGACCTGCGAGTCTCCTGCTTGAGGACAGATTTGGGGAGGTGGTGGAGGTTAGAATGGTTCCCCGCATTTGCACGTTCTGTCTTGCGTGAACCATTATCTACGGAGTTGGACTCCAAACTCCCCTCCTCGCTGCTGTTTGCCTCACTGTTGGATGGGTGGCCTTCCTGAGGGATATCTTCGGTTTCTGATTCCGCCGACTCCATGGCGTCTTCACAGGTCAGCTTGCCATCGGTGGTGTCGACTTCCCGTGGGTGCCAAACCCCGAAGTGGCCTTCATCCTCAGTGTCAGATGTGTCGAATCTGTCACTGACTGTCCGCACCTGTAGGCTTCCACTGGAGCCCGGACCCTTGCCATGCAAGTCCGAGACCAGCTCCCGGGAGTCTAACAGCTGGTTGTGGTGCAGCGTCCTGGTCACACCTGGATTCTCCAGCAACATGACGTGGTAGACAAGGCTTTCAGAGTCAGGCAGCCTAACCACTTGGTGTGGCTCGGGGTTCCAGACGTCCTAGATTTTGTGTCTACCCTTGTATCCCTGGTTCTTCAGGAAGACCCTTCCCCCAATTGGGATACTGGTATCCTGGGCCTTCTTATTTGTCAATGACTGTCGTCGAAGTGCCTCTTCCTCCGTTCGTCTTAATGCCTGTGTGCGGGGCGCCTCGAGACGCTCGTAGTGGTCGGCCACCCACTGACTGACGTCACCTCCCCCATTTTCATCCTTGGCCTCTCCTAAGAGGTGGTCGATTGGGAGTTTTGGCTCTCGTCCAAAGAAGAGGAAATAGGGGGAGAACCCGGTGGTAGTGTGAGGTGTGCAGTTGTAGGCATATACCAAGCCTGACAGGTATTCTGGCCATCGCCTCTTCTTTCGGGGCTCGAGTGTCCTCAACAAGTCATGCATTGTCCTGTTGAATCGTTCACACTGTTTATTTCTTTCAGGATGGTAAGGAGTTGTGCGACTCTTGGACACCCCATATAACGTGCATAGCTCCCGAACGATTTGGCTCTTAAAATTACGACCTTGGTCACTGTGCAGTCTCCTAAGCACTCCAAACCGGACAAACCAGTGGTCTACCAGTGTCTTAGCCACCGTGGTAGCCTTCTGGTCCTTGACGGCTATGGCCTGCATGTACTTGGTGAACACATCGGTCATCACCAATACGTCCTCCTTACCTCCTAGACCAGGCTCCAACACTGTAAAGTCAATCGCCACTACTTCCTGTGGTCGACTTGCTTTCAGGCTTCCCATGGCTGTTTGGGGTCGCTTCCCAGCTTTTGCCAAGGTGCAACGTTGGCACTTCTTGACATGCTGCTCGACCTCTCTAGCCATGTTTGGCCAAAAGCATCTGGCCCTCGCGAGACGTAGGGTTCTTTCTATGCCTTGGTGTCCAGCCTGATCACGTACAGCCTGTAGTACTGATGCTTTCAGGGCAGCCGGAAGCAGCACCTGCTGCACGTTCTGACCGCATTCCACCAATACTCGGTGAAGTACGTTGTCTACGGACCTCAAGTGGACCCAGTCGCGCAGCACCCTTCGGACCTCCTTGGGTTCCTGTTTCAGTTCTCGCACTGTAGGGGCTTGCTTCTTATCCCACCAGTGCCAGATCCTCCTAAGTATTGGGTCATCCTGTTGCAGCTTGCTCAGCTCTGGTCTGGGTATTTCAGGCAATGCGCCTGTAGCAGCAGGGACCGTCTGTCTGGACCGTGTGCTGAAATCCTGCATCCACTGGGGCGCTACACAGTTGATAACGGCCTCCTTCAGGTCCTCTGGTAGGTTGGTAGCTTGGAGATGCCGATCCAGACTGGCAGCGACTGGTTCCGCTAAAATCTCTTCAAAGCGTGAGCTAGCTGGCTCCTTGCCATGATTTCCCTTCCGGTTCAGGATGTCTGGTACCACATTCGCGCGTCCTGGCTTGTACCTCACGGGGAAGTGAAAGGAAGCCAACTCTGCTGCCCATCGCATTTCAGTGGCGTTCAGCTTGGCCGTTGTTTGCAGGTAACACAAAGGGTTGTTATCAGTGTATACTGTAAACCGGGATCCCAGGAGCATGTCCCTGAACTTTTCTGTAATGGCCCACTTTAAGGCCAGCAGTTCAAGCTTCTTGCTGCTGTAGTTGTCCATGTTCCGCTCTGCCTTCCGCAGCCCCCGACTCGCATAGCATATGACAGTACGTTTTTTCTCAACTTCCTGGCATAGCACTGCACCCAAACCCTGGAGGCTTGCATGTGTCTCTACAATGAATGGCTGCGAGAAGTCAGGGTGCCCCAGAATGGGAGCAGAGATTAGCAACCTCTTCAGTTCTTCAAAGGCCACCTGGCAGTTTCCAGTCCAGTCCACAGTGATGTCCCTTGAGGGATTCCTCCTTTTCTGGTTAGATTTGCTGGGTCCTCCTATCAGCGCATGCAGTGGTGCAGCCAACTGTGAGAAGCCTTTCATGAACTGGCGGTAGTAACCCGAAAGGCCAAGGAATGACCGAAGTTGACGTTTTGTCCGCGGGACCTCCCACTCCTGCATCACTCTAACCTTTTCTGGGTCAAGGAAAATACTATCGGCAGACACCATGTGGCCTAAGTACCTGATGTGTTTTTTGACCACACTACATTTCTCTGGCTTCACCTTGAGATTATGCTTGCCGAGACGTTCTAACACCATATCCAGACGTTCGATCATGTGGTTTCGCGATGAACCGAATACCAAAAGATAGTCCAGATAGTTGATCAGTGTTTGGAAATTCTGATCTCCAAATATGCGGTCCATCAGCCGCATAAAAGTCCCTGGAGCATTGCACAAACCCATCGGCATGCGACAGATTTCATAAAGCCCACCTGTGCCAGGTCTGAAGGCGGTCTTGTGCCGGTCCTCCTCAGCCACTGGTAGCTGGTAGAAGCCGTGGGCCAGGTCTAGGCTGCAGAAGTACTTCCCACCTGTCAAAGCCCTGAGGGCATCATTGATGCGGGGTAAGGGGTAAGTCTTCCGGGTTGTCTTGAGGTTTAGCACCCTGTAATGCTGGCAGACCCGGAACTTCCCTGATGGTTTCCTCACCAACACCACTGGAGATGCGTAAGGACTGTTGGATTCACGGATAATGTCCCTCTCCAATGCCGACTTGATAAAGTCTTCCACTTCCTTCCATTGCTTTGGCGGAACACTCATGTGAGCCACCCTCACTGGCTTATCATCTGAGGTGTGGATCCTGTGGGTGACTATGTCACAGTAGCCTATGTCATCTCCGTCTCGGCTGAACACATGCTGATGCTTCCTGATTAGGGCGTTCAATACCTTATGCTGATCCTTTGTGAGTCCATCGCCTATGTCCATCCGACTGATCAGGTCATGGGCTACGTCATTGGCCCGCCTTACACCAACCTCTTTTATCCGCACCTCATGGAGACTCACGGGATGGATCCTTAGATGGGGGGTCAGCGTGACCGGTTCCACAATGCCCACAGGCGTCCGTGGATTCAGATAGAGGTCGCTGCCACTCCAGTTGGTCACCTGTATTGGGACTCCTCCTGAACGGCCTAGCTGGGAGCAAGTCCTGCCCACAGCGAGGCCCGTAGGAAGAGCTGGTAGAATTTCCTCTTGGTGCTCTACATAACGAGGTGCTCTTCTATAGCCCCCATGCACGTGCCCTCCAGTATCCTCACTGACCGGGTTGGTATCAGCTGTGGCCCTCTACCAGCTACCCTTACCCTGGAGGTGCTTGGTTCAGCATGGTCCGCTTCTGCCTTAGTTTCGATTGCTCCATATAAGGCAAGGACATGAGCCTAGTGACTCCCATCTACTCGGCTGGAGTCTGCCAAATCCTTAAGATAGGTCTCGCCCCACTTCTCCTTGAGAGCTGTCCGCATTTTTCGCAGGTTACTCCCAATTACCCCCGGAACTAACCGCTTCCAATTCTCCATGGGGGTCCCTTCTGGGTCGCACACTACCAGGAATCCCATCCTGTGGAAGGTATGCCCGCAGATCTCAAGGTCGCGTTCTATATAGCCTCAGTAAGGGACTTTCAAGCCCTGGGCACTAGAAATGGAGATGAAATCGGACACATCCTTGGGATGCTCACCGTTGCTCAGTTGCTCACGGAAGAATGATTCCGTTACCGTGGAAACCTGAGCTCCCGTGTCCAGCAAACATTTCATCTCCGCCCCAGCTATCTTAACTAGGGCCTCGGGGCACTCTCCTACTGCTTTTTTTAAAAGTGAGCCTACCCTGTCCGTTTCCACGGACTCACAGCCTGCCGCACAGCTCACTGCAACAGGCGACTTTAGTTTTCCGACAAATTTGGCCTGGAAACCTGGGGTGGCCCCACCGGCCCATTCCCCTTATCCGGGCAGTTCCTTTGAATATGGCCCGGGGACTGGCAACTCCAACAAAGCATGGGGCTCTTGTCAGCCCCATACTGGCGCCGTGGGCCCCTGTTGACAGGTCGACCCCCACTCGCCTGTTGTCGCAGCATATCCATCATGACAGACATTTGCTGCTGCTGCTGCTTTAATACTTCAGCTAACTGGTCGCCTTGTTGCTTGATAGCAGCCACCACTGGGTCGACAGCCTCAGAGGTGACCTCCTGGTCCATAGCGACACGGTGACGACCCTTGTCACAGCTGGTGCCCAGCCACTGCATCGCCCGGTCCTGCAACTCGAAATAGGTCAGGGCTGGGGACTCGAAGTTGAGGCGCCTTAATTCCCGTTGCAAGCCCTCCTCATGGACTGCCTCTGCCAGCCTCCCCTTCAGAATGATGTCCCTGGAGGCAGCGTGAGAAACTAGCGGTCGCCCAGTCGCCAGTGGCGATTAGAAAATCGACCGGGCGACTGCTTGCTCGTGTCAGCTGGTCCGGCGGGGCGACTAGATAATCACCGCACAGGAAATAAAAAATTTACCAAACTGAGGCCATAATAAAAATGTTGTTTGTTTACCCTCACCCGACCGACCCGCCAAAAAGGGGCCGACTCAAACATTTTTATTGACCTTTCCGATTTTTTTTTAAAGTTTCTGTATGTGGTAGGCCTGCGGCAACTGTACGCGGGCTAGAGTACTAGAGCTATGCACAGCCTGGCTGCGTACATGCCTGCTGGCTGGGCGGCACTAATTGAAGTAGAGGGGGGAGGGTCGAGTGCATTATTGATTGTTTCACTTTCAGCTGCGTCCCAGGGCCATGTTCATTATTACATATGTAGTGGGTGGCCGGGCACCGCTGGTATGAGAGCGCGACAGCAAAACTTTCCTGGAATTGGAAATCGCTATATTATAATTTAGATATTAAATAACTTAATAATGGATCCAACTCTGACAGATTAACTTTATTTTTCTTTCCAAAGACTAATATGTGCTAAGAATTAAGATGTTTATTTCTTAATTCAAGTTCCTTTTATTTTTAATGCTTTTATTTCCAGATTACGTGTATATGTGTGCGTGCGTGCGTGCGTGCGTGCGTGTGTGATCTGGAAATAAAATCATGCACAATTTAGCTCTGATGAACACAAGCTGTTAAAAGTATTTTATATGTATATTGTATCACTGTACAATGTAACATTATATAAATCTGTAGCAAACATAAAAGGTATCTCCACACAAGCACACCTGAGCACGTAGACACCATTGCTGAATTTGTAAAAAGACCCCCCTCAAAAAAAAGCCAACCTACCTACCCACATTTTCAGCCTGGGTCGGGTGAGGGCAAACAAAATATTGTTTAATTGTTGCTGATTATTTTGTTATTCTCTACTAATCTTCTACATTATTCTAATGAAATGAATGGTAAATTAATCAAATATAGACTAAAAATAGTCAAATTCCGAAGCCTAAAGTCCATGCGAAGTACACACAACTCTCCATGTTTGTTGTGTTCGATTTTCTAGGTCATGCTGTTAAACCTCTGCTAATTCGATAATACTGGACATCCCGACCAAGCAGCGATCGCGTAATAAAATATGATAATTTATAGGAATAATGGACGGTCTGCAGAGACTGCTGATCTTTGAAACCGACTTGCGGACTTGTTCCGATTTACTACGCATCAGTGTATCGAAACGAGTAAAAAATATAATTTTTAAGAATACCTTAGAATGCACATCACCAAATTGCACCATCCCTTCTACAAAAACGTCCCCACATCCAGGTCATTCACTTTGCTATGACAGAAATCCTGGACCAGTGCCTACTGACCAGGACCAGTACTTCCTCAGAGGCACTGGTCCTGCTGGACCAGTGCCTCCAATTATCAGTTTTTCACCCTGTGGAGGCTTCCCATGATCCATCCATAGCGGTGATCTGATTGCTCAATCGGACCAGCTCCAGTGAGCAGCCAAGCAGGTCTTGGCTCCCTTTCTGCTGGTACGAAAAAATCGCAGCTGGAGCCTCGGCAGAGATTGGTGGTCCGCATCTCCGAAGGTCGCCAACAGGACTTCGAAGATCTTCTCAGCATCTTTGCTTACCCCTCGATGACCACTCACCTCCATGCGGGCCCTGCCCCCCAGGTGCTGGAGGACCACTGCCGCCCTTTCCTCCTGGGTGCCTTTATGGGTGGCTAATTGAGCCCGCATGTCCCCAACCCATTCTTCAACATCCGGATCGCCCGACTTCTCTGGACAGTCCCGGAACCATTCCTCATGTCGGGAGGGAGCAGCATACCCCGGCCCACGCTGGCACACAGCCTTAAGTGTGGCCTCCACCAATTTGGCCTTCGCTAACTCCTCCAACATCCTCACCTGATCCTCCATTCTGCCACCCGCGGGACTACGTGTGAAAATGGACCACGTAGTTTAGGGACCCAAGAGCAATGGGAGGCTTGTACTCGAGAAGCTTCCTCAGTCTACAGTCTACACCATAAATCGCGCAATTTATTCATACAATACAAATATGTACAAAGTGCATTATTGTTTTCAACTAAATGCTACGCTGGCTATCCGACTAGCTGGTCGCCATGCCATCAGGCAGAATGCTGGCAACGGCCTGGTCGGCATGCGAGTCCATGTGTCCCTGCAGAGCCTTCAGCGTCACGTATGCCGAGCCACAGATCGTGCAGATGTTTGCCTTATAGATGTCTTCTTGTTTCTCTCGTCTCTCTCAGGGGTTTGTTCATCTCCTCGGATCAATGGATGCCGTACTTGATAATCCTGTCGACTGCGCCATTTGTGAGGTCCGGAAAAAGACTCCAACAATCAAGTGCGGGGTAGACGATTTATTTGTGAACAAACAAAAAAAAACCTAGGGAGCCAAGTACATGATCGGGCTAGATCATGCCACTGTAGGACTGACCACGCCAACTTCGCGGGCAACAAACTGCCCTGGGTCACACGATAACCTCGTAGATGTTGACCGATAGAAATTACTAATTAGCAGAATGCTTTCTTCTGCTTTCTATATGATCCAGCATGGTGGCCTAGTCTGCCATCTGTTCTCTGTAGTGCTGCCGTCTGTCTTTTCTCTCCTTTCGCCACTCGAAGGCAGCACCAAACCATCACAACAACCCTGTGACAATTCGGCATGTCACACTAATACTGAAGTATGAGGATATAATAATACTTATCATCTTAGTTCAATGGATATGATCCCTTACGTTGACAAAATATAAATATTACATGCTGTACTAGTCCAACAATGGGACGGTAACATGCCCCCACTGCCCATGATGACGTGTACATATCCACTACGGGCACTAGTGAATGATGTAATTTTATTGTTATCATTGCAGTATATTTATCGATAGGTCTCAGGGTTAAACCCCCGATCCTCTACTTCCCTATAGATACACCCAATTAAGCCCATTTAATCATACAATGAACACCTCCCCCCCACCTCTCTCTCTCTCTCTCTCTCTCTCTCTCTCTCTCTCTCTCTCTCTCTGTGTCTCTCTCTGAAAGTTTCGTCTTGAAAATTAATAAAAACGTAAATCATGAATTCTGTAAATCACCATGAATAAGAAATAATATCGTGACAAGCTAGATCTGATGATTAGCAACAAAAGGCATGGGAGAATACCAATTTGTTATCAACGGATGTACTTCTTTCCTTGTTTATTATGTGTACATAATACAAGTTAGTAAAATGTTTTTTTACTCCTGTTTTGTAGGTTGCCCATCCAAAGACCCGCAGGATCCTGATTACGTACCGAGTGTGTTCTCCTTCACCCCACAGAAAGTGAAAGACCGATCTGCCCAGAAAGTCCAGCGGCATAAGCGGCTGAAGGAGAGACATGAGAACACGTCCAGGTCGCGAATTTGCGATTCCCAAACCGTATAGCTATGGAAGAAAAATTGAGCAACGCGGTTGGCTAGAAATTTTTTAGGACACGCCCACTATCGCGCACACACCATCGCGCTACTTCGAACACTAGCTGACTTGATCTACTATAGCGGCCGTGAGCGTGGTATAAATAGATGTGTAGTTGCTTAGGTGGTTTGCATTATTGGCGTAAAGCCTGTGGCTGTAGCTATATAGTACAGTACCAATGGAAGTCTTATAATTCAGACACTCTTTAACGTGTTTCGACTGATAAGGGTTTGTGCCTGCAAACTAGACCACTACGCGCAAAGGTTTAGTTACCACTTCTGAGATAATCTTCAGATATTGGAGATGTTTACATTATCACTAACGGAGAGAGATAGGGGGGGGGGGATAAAACTAGAAATGAAATGACTAGAAAAAGAAAGAGAGCGAGTAGGCTTGAGAGAGAAAGAGAAAGGGGGAGGGGGAAGACTAGAAATAATTGATTGGGGAGGAGAAAAAGAGCAAGTAGGCTTGAGAGAGAGAGGGGGGTTAAGAAGAATATGAAAAGAGATGGATGGAGGGAAGGGAGCAAGTAAACGAGAGAGAGAAGAGGAAGAAGACTAGAAATAAATTATGCGTAGACGAGAGAGTAGGGAATAAGACTAGAAATAAAATGTTGGGGAGAAGAAAGATAGCAAGTAGATAAGAGAGGGAGAAAGAGAGAGAGAGAAAACGGTGGGTTTATAAGACTAAAAATAAAGAGATGGGTGGAAGAATGAGTTCAAGTAGACGAGAGAGGGAGAGAGAGAAAAAAGCGGTGAGAAGACTAAAAATAAAGAGTGAGAGAGAGAAAAAAGCGGTGAGAAGACTAAAAATAAAGAGATGGGTGGAAGAAATAGAGCAAGTAGACAAGAGAGAAAAAGAGACAAGGGGGGGGGTTACGAATACCAGACATAAAATGTTGGGAAGGAGAAAGAGAGCAAATAGACAAGAGAGAGAGAGAGAGAGAGAGAGAGAGAGAGAGAGAGAAGAAAGCTAGAAATAAAGAGAGTTCCCATTATCTATCACTGAGGCTCCAGTTAATCAATTATCATTGATGAATCCAGAATTTCAAGGGGAGGGGAGCACTGAGCAGTCCCCACCATTCTGACTTCAAATGCAAGTATCCTTTGCCCCCATCCCAAATCAATCATCATATTCATTCATAGATCAAAATGGTATTCTTGTAACATCGCTAAAACGATATACTTGTATATTATCCACGAAGACAAACAGGCGATTTGCTCTTAAACACAATATCCATCCACATCATACAGATAAAAAAAATAGTTAAAATCGATTCCTACATTACACACACACGCACGCACGCACGCACGCACGCACGCACGCACGCACGCACGCACGCACGCACGCACACACACACACACACAAACAACAAGAAATAAAATCTATTACGCTGTGAATCTATGACACAAATTCAAGGTGAATGGCAAGTATCATTTAATAAAAGAAACAAAAATGGCATCTCATCCAATTCAAAAGTACTTCTAAGTAACATACAAATAAGATACCTGTCATCTTGTCAGTGGCTTCTCATATTGTTCGTTCGTCATAATTCCATACGCTCATATAATTTTGACCTGAACCTGGGCTTCAAATTACGCCCTTCAACAATTATGAAAAATGGGGGAAATGAAAAAGACCCATGCCAAATAGCAAAAAACTGTCCTGGCATGTTTCTCGCGTCGTCATGGTGCAAATAACGAGAAAATATATCTATCTGTCTATATATATATCTAGAATATATATGCATATATCATATATTATATATAATAACGTATATATGAGAGAACGTATATGCAGCACACATCATGTGCTCTGCACTAGACTCTACTCCGCAAGCAAAAATGGCGATAGTGGGCGTGTCCTAAAAAATGTCTAGCCAATCACGTTGCTCAATTTTTCTTCCATAGCTATACGGTTTGGGAAACGCAAATTCGCGTCCAGGTCACATGCCGCTGCTGCACTTTTAAGTTTGGCTCATGACAAGAACTTGCTACCAGAGAAGAGAACGCAGACAGATCTTGTTGTGCGGTACTTTTTTATTAAAGAGACACAAACTGACATTAGTTATGAGAACATCGAGAACTATGAACAGCAGCACAAGTCCAATCAGCAATTGATTCACAGCCTCCAGGAAAGACTCGCGAATACGACCCAACAAGCTGAGCGAAGTAAAAGCGAACTGGTCACACTCCGGTCGCAGGTGGAGACTTCAAAGCAAAAGTTGACGAAGGCACAACAACAGGTGACCTGTCTGAAGTGCCGTATAATTTGTGCTGATCAATTAATGTGTAACCAGAAACAGTTAGCATTTTATACTGGCTTACAAAACTCTGGTGTTTTCAAGACCATTCTCAAACATACAAAAGAAAAAATCAAACGGGGGAAAAACTGTAGATTGTCGGTGGAAGACGAAATTTTACTGACACTGATAAAACTAAAGAGGAATTTGTGCATGGAAGACCTTGCATATCGATTCGGCATCGTCAAATCCACAGTTACCAGGGTCTTTCATCAGTGTCTGGAAGCCCTCCATATTTCACTGGGTGGTCTGGTGAAATGGCCCGAGACCATTGAAATGCAGCTGCCAGCAGCATCCCAGAATGACACGTTCCAACGAGTCCATTGTGTTATCAACTGTACAGACCATCATAGAGAGACCATCCAATCTGAAAGCTAGAGCTCAAACATACTCTAATTATAAGATGCACAACACTGTTAAAGTTTTGGTGGGTATCAGCCCGTCAGGGGCTATCACATTTCTGTCTGATGTGTGGGGAGGCAGAGCCAGTGACAAGAAAATAACCGTCCGGAGTGGACAGATAGAGATTTATTATTATAGGGATTTTTTATTGACGAAGAGTTGGCAATTCGTGGAGCGAGACTTCTCTTGCCAAACTACACAAAGGGCAAAAAGCAGCTGAGCAGGAAGGAGGTCGAAGTTTCTAGGATGTACTCTAATGTCCGAATCCATGCTGAGCGCGTGATTAACAGACTCAAAGACTGTGGCGTTGTGAAGGGACCTTTACCAATCAAATTGGTCAAGCGAAAGGGAGACACTATGGATACTACGGTGTCCAAGCTTTTCAGGGTGTGTGCAGCTTCAGTGAATCTCTGCCCTCCAATTTTGGAATGAGCAGGGGGACTTCTGCTTTGACTATTCCAGGGCACCTTGTGCTGTCAAGAGTGTGTCAGCAAGAACAATTCTTAGTCCCCCACCAGTGAATTGTTGTCGACCATTAAGTAGCTTCAAACCTATTGGCACTAGCAATGTTGCAAATTGTCTTATCATTACAATAGTTGAACCCAGCTTAACATTGCGTATGTACGTGCACGCGAGTATTGAGTTCGTCTTATCATTATAATAGTTGTACCCGGCTTAACATTGCATATATATGTACGTGCACGCGAGTATTGAGTTCGTCTTATCATTACAATAGTTGTACCCGGCTTAACATTGCATATGTACGTGCAGTCGTGCACGCGAGTATTGAGTTCGTCTTATCATTACAATAGTTGTACCCGGCTTAACATTGCATATGTACGTGCACGCGAGTATTGAGTTCGTCTTATCATTACAATAGTTGTACCTGGCTTAACATTGCATATGCACGTGCACACGAGTATTGAGTTCGTCTTATCATTACAATAGTTGTACCCTGCTTAACATTGCATATGTACGTGCACGCTAGTATTGAATTCGTCTTATCATTACAATAGTTGTACCCGGCTTAAAAGGATCGTTTACTCTAGGTTCTAGGGTTCAGTTAATTTAGGTTAAAATTACGCTACAAAAAAAGTTTCATGGTTCAATCACCATTAGAAATATTATTAAAAAATGTTTTAAAACTAACGACTACAGTTTGATTACAACGACGGTGGCGCCACTCAAAGTGCACGATCTGATAAGTTGCACAAAACGACTTTTCAGCCAAGGGCTACAGACGGGTGTTTCTTATTTATTATTTTAAAAGCAAAATGATCAACGTGTTCACCTGGTGGCAGCGGTGTTAACAGCTGTTGGTTATCTTCGTATCTGAAGGTAATTCGGCAGGGTTGACCCACTAAACAGGCAAGACTGTGCAAGCCAGCTAAGACGGGATTCATACGTGCAACAAATTCACGTGCACACGTCTGTGTCGGGAGCACTATACGCCTACTGTAAGTGTTATGGCGAATTTTCAAGTGTCACCACCAGAGCTGTTCGATTTCTCGCAGCCTAACTCATGGACCAGGTGGATAAAGCGGTTTGAACGGTTCAAGGTTGCCTCAGGGTAAGACGACAAATCCCCACAGCACCAGATGAACACGTTGATATATTGTATGAGAGAGAAGGCAGACGAGATATTTTCTTCCGTTACATTTGCTGTATCAGAAGCAAGTGATGAGTCTCAAGACTTTGATTGTGTCAAGAAAAGTTCGAGGAATACTTCATTGTCCGCCATAACACAATCTTTGAAAGAGCTAAATTCAACGGGAGAGTGCAAGGTCTGGATGAACCAATTGATTCCTTCATTACTGCTCTACACACACTCGCCGAGCATTGTGAGTACGGCTAATTAGGGACAGAATCGTTGTTGGCATTCGAGACAAGCATCTCTCTGAGCGTATGCAAGTAAATAAGAACTTAACCCTAAAGCTTGCAACTGACCTAGCTCGTCAGTCAGCCCAGGTAAAGAACCAGGTAAGAGAGTTGATGTGAACTATGGTAGTCGGTGCTGAAGCTTTAGCCGTACATGCCAAAGGTCGATATGACAAGAAGTCTGCACGTTCAACGTCACAGTATGGTCAGAAGAGGTGTCCGTGGTGTGGAAACTATGCTCATAATCGCTCTCTGTGCCCTGCCAAAAATGTGAACTGCCGGCGATGCCAACTAAAAGGGTATTTTGAGAAGGTATGTCGGAAGGCCAAGACAGTAAATGAAGTAACTACACAGTCTTGTTCATACGCTTCGTCAGATGTCTTCCTAGAAAAAGTAAGTGTGGGCAACCAGTCAGGTCGCAGCCCACAGTGGACATTTCCTATCACGGTCTATGATAAGGAGGTGAAGTTTCGGGTGGACGCAGGGGCAGATGTGTCTGTAATGTCGTGACAAGTGTTCGACCGTGAGTTTCCAGGGACCAGGCTGGAGTCATCCTCTAGAGTGGTCCGTGGGGCTGATCATAAGCCTATCCATACCAATGGTTGTTTCTGTGCTGAGATGAAGTTCAAAGAAAAGTCGTGTGTAGAGTAATTCTACATCTTCGAGAATGCCTCGAATCTGTGGAGCGGCAAAGCTTCCCATGAACTTGGAATAATCTCCGTTGTTGGCTCAGTGGAAAGAAAGTTTCCAAGTTTGTTTACCGGACTCGGGAAGCTGGAGACTCCATACGAGATAAAGCTGCGAGAAGACGTACGTCCGTACGCTATCCGTGCACCGGCCTATCCGCCTACACAGAGCGATGGTACATTGGAACAGGAAACAGATGCGTTTGTGCGGATGATCACCGAATCATTTCCTGCAACAGATAAACGTTTAGAAAACATCCGTGGCCACCAACAGGAGGATGACGTATGTCGCGAGGTGATCCAGTATGTAGAGGAAGGATGGCCTGAAGGAAACTGTCGGAAAGGGCTCGCAAAACAGTATTGGCCCCATAGGATGGAGCTGACTGTCGTGGATAATCTCCTTCTATGTGGCACTAGGATCGTCATCCCTCGCAGTCTAAGATCTGACATCTTAGAGAAGCTGCACGAAAGACATCAAGGTATAGTGAAGTGCCGCGAACTAGCGAAGCGAGCTGTATGGTGGCCTGGTGTAAGCAGAGATCTGGCAGATCTCGTGGAACGCTGCAGGTAATGCAACCAATCTGCCAATAGCAGAGTTGAACCTCAGCAATGCCAGATCAGCCATGGCAGAAAGTTGCCACGGATTTGTTTGAACTAAAGAAGAGTAAGTATCTACTGGTGGTAGACTACTACTCGCGATACATCGAAGTATTTCGGCTGGAGTCAACGTCATCTCGGGCCGTGATCAACCACATAAAGTCAATCTTCGCCCGGCACGGTATTGCAGACTGTCATCTCAGATAACGTTCCGCAGTATGCTTCACAGGAGTTTGAGCAGTTCAGCCATGAGTTTGGGTTTGCTCACATCACTAGCAGCCCAGGGCATCCATCAGGCAACGGTGAGGCAGAGCGCGCAGTGCAAACTGTAAAAAGACTCTTATCCGCTGCTGGTGATCCATACATCGCAATGCTCAATTATAGGAATGCGCCTCTCTTGAACGGGTATAGCCCTGCAGAACTTTGCATGGCTAGGTCGTTGCGAACTAGGATTCCGGTTGTGCAAAAAGGGTTGTCTGTACAACCGCCAAACACAAGCCAGATTAGAGAGAGAGAGGAAGCATACAGGGAGAAAATGAAACGCAACTTCGATCTTCGTAGGAGAGCGAAAGAACTGCCAAGTCTCCAGTCAACAGACGAAGTCTGGGTGCCTGACAGACAGGAGTCTGGCGTGGTGTCAGGAACTGGTGGGCATTCCCGTTCCTATGTGGTCACAACCCCCACTTCCCAGGCACTTACGAGGAACAGGGCCCAGCTCAACAAGATTAGACCGGTAACACCTGGTACCTCGACGCCAGTGATGCTAGATCCTCCGTCACCTGAGTCACCGAGGGTAGCTCTAACTCCTCCCTCGCCGGTGTTAGAGACAGTTGCTCCTCCGTCACCCGGACAGGGGTTACCAGATCAGCCAGAACGTCACGACGTAGAGCGGCAGCATCCGCGGACCACCAGGAGCGGTCGGGTCGTGAGATTCCCGTCAAAATACAAGCACTTTATTTAAGTTACATTTGATATGAATTATGTGTTCAGTCCAGTTATATGTGTTTTTTTCTAACTGAGAACTTAATGAGCAGTCATTTTATTTAAGCTCTCTCAGAGCTCCAGAAAGGGAGATGTTGTGTTAGTGATTACACCATTGGTTAATGCGTGTTCAAGTGTTAACATATAGCTAGTGACGGTGGCTCCTGCTACCAGACTGCCGTATATAAGCGCTGCACGTGCGGCAGTCGCGCTCTTTACATCATGTAAGCAAGCCACACTGACGTGTGAATAAACAGCTCCTAAGTTACTCACAATCGTATACGTTTCTATAACGCAACAGTAATATCTTATAAACGACATATAGTTTGTTATATTATGGATAAATTTGTCCTAAAATTAACATCGTTCGGTTAAATAGCATTTAGGTATAAATATAATTGCAGCTTTGTGATTAGCCCTCGGTCTGTAACGTACAAAATAAATTGGCAAATGCGCAACTTATTCATGGTGCATGGCAGCACGGTCGCGGGTATCAATGGAGCCGTTCAAATTTCATAGCGTTGATGTATAATTAATTATAACAATTAATTTAGGTATCTGGTAACAAATACGTGTGGGTATAGACGATTTGTTATACAGTAACTACATTTGTATGCAATAAAATCCTAGTCTAGTATCCCTTTATCATTGCATAAGTACGTGCATGCGAGTATTGGGTTCGTCTTATCATTACAATAGTTGTACCCGGCTTAACATTGCATATGTACGTGCACGCGAGTATTGAGTTTGTCTTATCATTACAATAGTTCTATAGTTGTACCCGATCTTACCATTGCATATATACGTGCACGCGAGTATCAAGTTTGTCTTATCGTTACAATAGTTGTACCCGGCTTAAAGGCCTCCTTTAGTGATGTGACATATATCAAATTAACTATGTTATGTACAACCACTAAGAAATTTACAGGTTGAATGGTTTACGGATGTATGAAAAAAACGAATTTTTTGATGGACACAATGTTAAGAATTTGCGGGAACGCAAAAGTGCCACCTACTTTGGCGCGTGACGTAGTGTGACGTGAGACCAGGCACTCTCGCTTGTTTACCTGTTGCCAAGCGTGTACAATTGAGCCTAATGTGAACACCGATTCAGAGTCGTCTCTAGACTTATATCAGTTTCGTACGATACGGATGAGCAGTCAATCAGCATTGATAAAGATGTAAATGAAGTAGACATAGACAATGAAGTTGAACATGTTGAAGATAGTTGTATTCAGCCGCGTACATGTTTGAACCGTTAGCCAACGATTACCCAGGCATCGTTCAAGGCAACGTTCAATGCCTTGTTCAAGTTCGTTGCCAATGTTCAAGGCAACGTCAAACCAGCAGAAGGAAGACTGCTGAATGGAAGTGTCGCTGAATGGTGAGTTTGGCTCAGTATTTCATTGTAGGTACTAGGTGTACATAATAAAATGTTTTTACTTTCAGTACAAGCTAAATAGGCCAAGCCAAGTTTTTTCCAACAGATTATGCAACTGTCAGATTTCCCATTCTACAGTACTGACTAATTTTCTAAAGAGAGTAGCCTCAGTACTACAGTAGGCCTGACTAAAGAAAAGCAAAGCTGACAATAGTCAATAGTAAATGTTTTAGCGTAGTGGAAATTATGACAGGACTAGCTCTAGTACTATTATATAGCCCGCTTACATTAACTGCCGCTGGCGGCAGCAGCAGTTAATGTAAGCGGGCTATAGTACTAGAGCTATGACAGGACTTAATACGTAAAATTTATGCACTTGGTAATAGTAACAATGTTATTTCGCGTGTAATGTGCATTTAGTACTTGTATCATAAGAAACTCAGTGTATACAGTACGAGTATACTAATCAATATCGATCTGCATGTAGTGGTTAACCCTGAGGTCAGCTGTAACGTAAACTAACCACGGTCCGCGAACAAACAGAAAGTAGAACAGAAAATTATTACGTATACACTGTAAGCAGATTGGCATGAGCTGAGTAAAGCAGCATATGGTTGGAACCGATTTTATTGTCTGTGTATTAATGTGGTTTAATTTAATGTGGTGCTCAATTGCTCATGATAAATAATATGGCAGTTGGATGTTTATGCCGAATATGAGTCACGACATACTGCAAAAAAATATATTATAAGTTACAGCCGAGGATAGCTTTGTGCTCATGCACTGATGCAGGCTTTGTGTGCGGCGCAACGCGGGAAGAACCTGGTCTCACGTCACAGCCGTTTTCCCGCCAGGTGGCCGGTTTGGCAGAAGATTTGATTTTCAACATTCATAGACCCAACATAAAGACGTGTTTTAAATATCACAGAGGCAACTAAAAAACATACGAATGCTTTGGTTATTTACGTTACCACAGCTGTGCAAAATGCTACTGACAACTCGGTTAATGATGAGACTGACATGGACACTATTGTCGCGGACAGGGAAGACAGCATAGGGTACTGTTTGTGTAGAGAAGGGGAGGACTTTGATGACATGGTTACGTACATATGCAATGTTAAAGGCCTCCTTTAGTGATATCTATAAACTGTCTAATTTTTACAATTATTTGATGCTAGTATCCAAGCTGGATCACTTCTTCTTGTCAAGACCTCAGGTAGAATCACAATAACATAGTACACATCCAGTTTCTCTTTCACACTCTTCCAAAATAAATCATTGCGATGCACCCGCTGTATGTGGATGCCTGACTGTGTCCAACACACAAAATCACAATACTGCACATCACACAGCCATTTGACCCTGCACTTGATAAAAATAATTGTTTTTGTTCTTTAGGCCAGTATCACACATGTACAGTGATGATGATCTCTCATGCTGGTCTAAACAAAAACTGGTGTCATTAACCTTACACGGATCAGTATTTTGGTGCTTCAAGGACACTTTACCTCTACAAGTCCTTTACCACAGCAATTACATTCCACACAAGAATCTGGAGATGCTCCAAAGTGGGTATATCTTGGGTTAATCACAAGTCCAACCGGTGAAATGGTAAAATCAGTGTTGTTTTTTAAACAATCTCTTCATAAGCTGCTAGAGCATCAGCCTCATGGTTATGTCCCCACGAACAGGCAGCAGAAGAGAAGCTTGTGTACTGCATAACTTGGGCGACTAATGATGCTGATGGTGGATCTATGTGCGTCTTGCATCTGGCTCCAAAGTTTGATGCAGTTAGTCTACCTTGACAATAAGTAAACAATCCCGAGCAATCACTCTGTCGTCTTGTTTCTTGTTCTAAGCGGTCGGATTGCTGTTGGGTGATGGTCATTGCTTCGAACACAGACGTGCATGTTTCCGACAGACTCTCACTGCTCATTGTGGCATACTTCTCTTCAGACAGCCCAGACACGTGAGGTGTCAGCAACGACCTGTTGTGCGTAGACCAGTCAGTTACTTTAGGCTTGGTCACCGTGAATATCGCCGCATTAAGGATCACTGCCTCCAAGTCTTCTAGCAAACTCTGAATGCCATCAAACTGGCTAACTCGCTGTGGTTCAACGTTCCATGGAGGATCCTGACCTTTCTTTGACTTGGTAAAGTTGATATTAAATACCAGTGCTGGCTCAACCTGGAAGCACACAACATTAAGATAAATAAATACATGTATATTAGATACATCTACATCAACAACATTTACTATTATACTGTTAAAAGTATATACTCTTTTTTACATAACACAGAGCAAATAGTTGTCATAGTAATTTAAGTAAGATTAAATTTAGTTTTTGGATATTACATTTATTCACAATTTACAAACAAAATGTCGATAAAAGAACTACAAACAAGTACTAATTAGAAGAAAGATAAACAGTAATAAATAAAAACTAGTTAGTGTTTTACCTTTTTGGTGAAACCCTGATTCCACGCACATGGCATTGATGTACCTGTGATGCACCTTGCTGTACCCCAACCTGACACATGCTTCTACTTTAAAACGGATCCAAGCAATGTGGGAACACACCTCACCAAGTCTGGAATACAACAATTAAAATGTTACCGCACTTGTTGCAACAACGTGCAAAAGTAGAAAGCGCCAGTATAAAAGTAGAAGTAGAAGTAAAACGTGTTCAGATGAGATACATCAACGAATAAAACTCGAGTCGATAGATTTACTTACCCTGCCATGCAGGTGCAATGACCACATTGGATTGCCCCCGTCCGTCTGCAAATGCCTACCCACGCCCCGTGTGGTTTATTAGTTAGTGCCTGCGACCTGTTGACTTTTGCTTTCAGTATACAGAATCTGTCATCAGAACTGGACCTGTACATACACATCTGTATCCATCCACTAAAATAATAATTGAATGTCTAAGTCTCCGAATGCTTCGAGCAATCGGTAGCACTTCAGAGTCTCTTGTAAATGGACCAGGTGTATCGACCAAATACACGTATATGTGGCCAAACTCCACATCGGGCCACATTGAAAGGTCGTCAACCCACTTACAGGATGGCAAAAATGGATCATCGGTCTCTACACATTGTAAATGAAGTCTCCTTAGTTTATCAGCATATCTGAGCTGGTCTGATTTCACAAGGGATGTAAAATATTCGCTCATTTTATTAACTACACTATACAGTGTTTACACCAGCTGAACGCGATTGTTTTGCCACACGCAGGATGCGCATCGCTAGGGACGCCAGCTGCCGAAATTCATGTACAGTACTAGAGCTACCTGTTCCTTAGCTCTAGTAATTATAGCCCGCGTATAGTTGCCGCAGGCCTACGGCAACTGTACGCGGGCTATAGCAGTGATAAAAATTAACACTCGCCCAGTCGCCCAAGGCGAGTAGAAATAATGTTGGGCCCCAGAATTTCATTGAAAAGTCGCCCGGAATGCGAGCCTTTGTGTTTATAGTTAAACATTGAATAATCAGTGGAATCACTACGATTTCCGTGCTATGATTACTCCACTACAATTCGCTCACCATTTCCTTGAATTTTGATACATTTTTTGACCACTAGAATGAAAACTAATTCACTCTATCCAGCTAGGACTAGGAGTAGGAATACAGCGAATGAGCTTGGCACTCGCCCACTCGCCACTGTCGAGTGAAAATAATATCGGGCAAGTAAAATCTAAAGCTGACTCGCCCATGTTGGTGAGTAAAAATAATATTGTCTAAAACTTTAATCAAATGTTGGTTCCTTACGTTATATATCCAAACATTGATGAAAAACAGTTCCAGGGATTGTGAAGGGCGGCTATCCCACGACATCCTCACTTTATATTATCAAAGGTCGCCGAAAAAAGCAGCCAGCGAAAGTGCGCAGCGCCAGCACAGCGTGGCTGTGTATACCTGCCTGGAGCAGCATATTGATTGATGCCCGGGGCCTGAGAGGGGGGGGAGTGCAGGATTGTTTAAAAGTCACATTGGGCATGTTCATTATTTAGGGGGGTGGGCACCGCTAGGATCAGAGGATAACAGCAAAATTCTTTCCTGGAATTGAGGAAAAAATCTCTTTTTTAAGTAAGTATTTTAGTCTTTGGTGTCCCCCAAAGATTAAAATACTCAACTCAAAAGTGATATTTTTGTGATAAAGATTGTTTAATAATCTGGCAACTCTGGTTTCATTTGATTTTACGTGGATTATCATTCTACGCATCGTTTTCAAAATGCCAAAAAAGAAATACGAAGAAATGAGTTTAAACGATCTAAAGACAGAACATAGAGCCCAAAAAAAGAAAGTATAATATAAGGTTTAGGGTTAGGGTTTTTGCATCATTCTTTGATATACCGAAAGTCTGATGCGGAAGTTGATATGCGTAGTAGTATGGAATATGACAATGACAACCACCAGCACCATCAGCAGGCTGTATGCATTCAACTTCGGAGATAGCCGAGTTCGTGCGCGACGTCAGTGTACTTCACGAGGATACTTTGGTTTATGGAAACATATGCCCACCTCTGTGGACTATCTGGCAACCCTGGTTTCATTTGATTTTACGTGGATTATCATTATACGCATCGTTTTCAAAATGCTAAAGAAGAAATACGAAGAAATGAGTTTAAACGATCTAAAGACAGAACTTAGAGCCCGAAAAAAGAAAGTATCAGGACGAAAACTGGAATTAGTAGCAAGGTAAACAAGAAACTGTGAGCGATAATAGGGTATTCTTGAGATCTGTGGTGACTTGTCAGACCGTTGGAAAATGTATTTTGACAAGTAATGAGCTTATTTTAGCAATAATAAATGCGTAATAAGTTTGCATTGATAGTTATTGGAGTATACCTTTAATACGTAACCTAAATCTAATGATTGACAATACCAGTCTTGTCTTACAAACTTGTACGTCTTGTCTGCCCCGGTAGATACTCAGTCATACTACTATTATAGGCATATACATATATACTATATATACATGATAATGATATAGGTAGCAAGCCTATTCTAATTCTATTACCTGATTAACATGGCTATGACAATATTAAGGCAGTAGCATCTTACATTACATTTTATTTCATTATATTGTATCACATTTCACTTTATTTCAAGTGATATATGTAATTACAATTTTTTGCGGGGGTGGAGGGGTGTAGGTCATCTCCTTTCAAATTGTCTCTGTTTCTTGTATTAGCTTTGTTTTGCGAAACAGTAAAAAAAGTTGCAATATTTCTCTCCCAGGCTGGAATTTTTAGATGCTACAGACCAAATAGACCCAGTTGATGCTGAGTTTTCGATGGACATTCCGGAGACATCTCAGTTCAAAGATCTCCATGGCGGAATGGTCGATTTGTTCAAATTTTGTAGCGTTGATGTACAATTAATTATAACAATTAAATTAGGTATCTGGTAACAAGTACGTGTGGGTATAGACGATTTGTTATACAGTAAGTACAGTTGTTTGCAGTAAAATCCTAGATATAGTACTATATTATTGTACCAGTTATTGACCATATATTACTATACCCTACCTTGAAAAATTCAATGATGGGTTGAGACAAAATCATGATTACTACTATGAAGCGTCCCTAGACAGTTACTTGCACTAATATGCGAACGAACGTCAACTTTGTGTCATTTACACGTATCTTAAATGCTATAGAAATACGAGGCGAGATGTGCTGTCATCAATATATGGATATATATATATATACGTATATAATATAGTATAACTACTTGATCGATACATATACATTGAATATATATATAAATATGTCATATTATTGATTTATAAATATAAAAAAAATTGGTAATTAGGATGATTATAGAAAGTCATTTGTCTACTTTATTATTATGGGCTCTTCAGTATTTTATTAGCATAAACTGGCCAAAATAGACAGAAACAATATTTATTTGAAACTTGGGAGGCACTGAAGTGTGATGTAATTAATAATTATATTTACTGATAATGAAAAGCAATTCAAGCACATTTCTTTTTACTAATTCAATTTGATTACCTGCCTAAATTATCCATGCATATTACAGTAAAACCTCGTTATACCGCCACCATCGGGACTTGGGAAATATTGGCGTTATAACGAGGTATTGAGATCGCACCACTAAATAGCCTCCAGTTGCTAGAAAACCAATCAAAATAGATGATATATGATTATAAACAAAAATCACATGACAAATAAAAATCATATTAACAAAATTTCTTTGTTTTATAACTGAATTGCTATTAAAATAAAAATATTATAGTTTCATGTTTGTTTCCGTGTTTTTGTTAGTCCGGAGTACAGCACATGTACATGTACATTTAAGTTGGCGTGCAGTATTTTGATATTCCGGGGTTCAATCAAAGTCTGAAATTGACTTCTGTTTACAACATTCCAAAATGAGTGAATCCATGTGAAATTGTAGGAGGGACACGGCAGTAATGTCACGTTCATTAGAATATGCGTTCGACTCAAAATATCGCAATTTACAGTCTGAATTGACCTCCGAGTATTAAGTGATGATGGGGGCGGAATCTCTACCGCTAGTACTATACAGCTAGTTCTATACCGCTAAATACTACTGCTATTATATAGGACTCGCGTGGATGTGCTGTGTGTATGTTACCATAGAAACTGATCAACCGATACCGACCAACACTCGATGGCAGTATAACGAGTGTATTTTCAATGCATTTATATAGAATTGTACATAGCCATAATGCTGGCGGTTGGCGGTTAACGAGGGACGGTATTACGAGGCTAAATTACGTACAAATTTAATAGATACAAATGATCTGTATACTGGCATTTCCCTGGCGATAAGTGAGATTGGCGGTATTACTATGGGCAGTATAACGAGGTTTTACTGTACTTACCACAACTTCATCCTCGGCACCAATTTCCAATAAGGCATTAAGCTAAAGTCCAAAATTTTCTGCTTTACATATCCAAAATTCCGCTTTTCTCCGCTTTGTAAATTTGGCAATTTTCCGACTATCAAAAAAAACTTAAAGCATACTATTAACTATTTACTTGCCTCATTGTCCCCATTGAATACTGTGTCTATTATTAGAGCGAGCCGCGCAGAGGCTTGTGAGACAACAAGTTTCTGTTTCTGTTTCTGTTTCTTTTGTAATACAGTGCAGTATCCAAAATTGGCATCGAGGCAACGGAATCGGGAGAGTGCTACTTATTTTAGAATTGATGTTGGCTGAGCTTAGATGTAAATGTTAATTCAAGTGTGAAAATTGACTGCATTGCAGTAGCGCGAATTGTCTATGGAAATTTCCGATCAGGTTATGCAATCGGATTGTTATGATGCAGATGGGAGATCAATCATAGGCCTACTACATGCGTTATTATGGTGAAATATTAATTTCATGAGTTTATTATTCTTTATTAAGATGAATTTAAAGCAGATTTTCTTATTTATTTTTTTCAGAGTTTTTATTTCATTAAATTTCGTTTTTTTGTTATTTTTGGAGGTTTTTTTCTCTTTTTTTTCCAAAACTGCGTTTTCCGCGATTCACGCAAATTCCGCGATTTTTGCGGATATTCCGCAACGCGGAGGACTTTGGACTTTACATTAATGATTAAGCCGCTGCATGTCCTCCAACTCGAGCTGCCTTTGAATTACCCTTTACCGTTTGCTCACTCTTTCCGTCCGCTCCAGAGAACTGGGTGAGCACAGACTGTTCCAAGGAAAAACGTGAGGGACAGCTGTGCATTTCAACTTCCTCGAAAGTGATGCAGTTCCTAAAAAAATAAGCCACAGCAGAATTATACATATATATATATATATATAGAGAGAGAGAGAGAGAGAGAGAGAGAGAGAGAGTATATATATATATATATATATATATATATATATACTAC
>NW_014577891.1:0-11106 GCF_000485595.1 Priapulus caudatus | reverse complement strand
ATATATATATATATCACCATATACAGCATGTATACAGGCTACTGTATAGTAGACTGTCCAGTACTTTATATACTCTATCAACCCACAGGCCCCTAGCTGCTTAACGCTAATGAGTGCATGATCATACATATATTCAAGATTAGGAACGCGTTAACCCAACATGAAAAACATACTGGCTACAATGCAAAGACTAAGTAAGTATTTGTTTCAGATTAGCTCCATTGCCCTCCAAGAAATGGTAATATTACTAATAATAATATATTGAAAATGTGTATTGATATTAATCTCGCAGCCTGGTAAAGCTTGTTTCGCATTAGCTGTTGATTTGAAATATACTTATACATCGAAGATACATTAGGGCAACTGATTACTGAATCTGCCAATAATAAAAAAACATACCATACGAGCTAGGTTGTCTCAACGTAGTCCGATTCATCAAAATGATCTCGACATGCACGCGCGTACTTGGAAGGTCTCAGAGTAGTTATTTTCTCATCGTCTCACAGCTCTAATCTATGCACGTCGCTGCTTAAAATGTACAGGGAAAGCATGTCCTCCCCCTCTTCCACAATGTAGTACACAATATTCGGTTGGGATTGTCCCAGGTAAAAACAACACCGAGTTGAACAACAGAACACGGTACGTACAGTACAGTTTTCACTTGTAAACACCGCGCAGCACTTGTAGCGCAGGACCGAGTTGCTTATCAGCACCCCCTATATACCTATTGTTTTTGTAGGTCCCTCATTAATTGCGAGATGAAAACAAATGTGGAAATTGTTGAAGTACTTCTTTTTTACTTCTTTAATTGTCACTAAGGTATAGTACGGAGTCCCCTAAATAACTATCTGTATTGGCCACTCGTTGTGCAAGTTTCATCGGGCCCCACCTGACTCTGTTGCCCTATTGATATGACATCATGTATTTTCATAGACTTTGTACCGTTTGCAAAAAAGACTTGCGGTTCTTTTCTCAAAATATTTGCTCTGAATCTGCATGCTCAGAATGCATATTAGAGCACCATTTTAGTGTCAATATCCAAGAAGACAAATCCCGAACTTCGGCGCTTCGTGCCATAAGCTGGGCCCCTAATATTTTTACTTTAGGGGCCCAGCTGGCTACTACATTTCTTGGTAAGTTTTCATCACTGGCTACATGCAGTACTAGAGTCTAGAGCTAAAGTAGAGGTACTTCTAAACACTGCGGTATGATTAAAGGAAGTATTGCACTAGTCAATCGACACCCCCACCCCCCGACCCCCAGGACGGGTGGGGGAATTAACGGGGATATGCGGGGGATTTAACGCGCATTTAATAGCGTAAATTCCCCGGGGGCGCGGGGAATTTAATGCGTACCTTGAATAGCGGGGGATTTAATGCTGAACCGTTAAACAAGATGGCGGATCTCGTGTGTACGTGTATATATGTGTGCGCGTGAGTGCGTGTGTGTGATTGCGGGCATGTGTGTGTGGGGGGTGTGTGTGTGTGCCCGCATGTGCTTGCGTGCGTGCGTGCATGAGTGTGAGTTATATAGTTAAATAGAAACTTTAAATACCATTGTACGTTGTTATAATGACGTTTACCTTTACGTTTGGAATAAAATACATGTAGTGTTATAGCAATATTTTCACTCAGGTATATCTCTAGTATTCGGTATTCGGTAGCAATTTACATGCTCAGATTTTGTGCTTACGCATGCTCTCAGCTGTGAGTAGGCTACCGTATGCACTTACTAGAATGTTTTTGGCGAAATAGAATTCTTTTAGAATACCACCTAAATCCCTGTTTGTGCGTACACACGATATTGTGCGTACAAACTCTTCTTGAATCTGGCCCAGCTGGTTCTAAGGCTATCACCTCGGGCCTAGCGCCATAACAATTAATTTATTGTGTTGCTCTCACCTCCTCCCTCTCACAATAATTACCTTGAATGAGACTGCATATTGTATGCTTTAATACATTTAACTATGATATTATACAAAGACAAAGTAAAAATTCTTACTTC
The DNA here is from genome assembly GCF_000485595.1 of Priapulus caudatus. Taxonomy (NCBI): domain Eukaryota; kingdom Metazoa; phylum Priapulida; class Priapulimorpha; order Priapulimorphida; family Priapulidae; genus Priapulus; species Priapulus caudatus. The sequence goes on along the minus strand of NW_014577891.1, from coordinate 9,102 downwards.
AGTCACGCTAATAAGTATAAACAGCTTAAACACACAGTTGTTAGTGTAAATTCAAAACACTATTAATAATGACATGTAGGAATGAGTCATAGAAATTGAACTATCTATATAGTATTCACTCCAGATACCGTAATACAATATACAGTGTATAAACCATAAAAATCATCACACTACAATCATCAAACAGCATTTTTACATCTGATTTCAGGTGTTTGAACATCCCAGGAATAGCCTACTATAGCCTTGAACGTTTTACGCCAAAATCTGAATTACATTTATCGTCTGAATCGACCAAAACACCGGGGCCATGGAGGGGTGGGGGTTTAAACTATGAATTAAGGTGTCCCCGGGGACCGGGGGAAATGTCTAACTTTAACACTACCTAAACGTTAATTCCTAAGTGTCAATTGACTAGTGCATAACAGGACTATATACTAATAGTAATATAACTATTAAAGAGCCCGCCCCCCCCCACTCCGAGGTCGGAAGGACCGCATGCGTGTTCCCAAAATCTCCGGTAAAGGGGTATTTTTCGCGCGACAAAATCCGACCCAAGAATTGTAAAAAAGGGAGTGTATTTGACTTTTCACAAGAAGATTTCTTTAAAAAGGGGTGTTTTTCCTCTCTCTCTCTTTCATCTTGAATATCATAGAAAACTTCATCAAATCCCGCGATCAAATTCCTGAAATTCCTGCTAGTTTTGAAAGCTCATTCAGGATTAATTCATTTTGAAAAATAAAAATATTGCTCCCTAGTTCCCCTCGATCACTGAACTCTACACTACGTAGTGTAGACTGGTACCCGGTCAACAGTTCCACACGCTACACTAACGTCACTACGTCAGTGTAGCGAAGGATATGTACCGGAGTGAAGGTGGCGAATGGGTACCAGTCTATACGTAGTGTTCCGGATTTAGGGGGTTCTCCAAGGCAGGAAAAACCCGCAAAAAGCCCGCGAAAGGGGGGTTTAGAAATTTTGGCAGTCCTGAGATAGGGGGGTGCTTTCAAAGGGAGGGAACGAGCATATGCGTAGCCTAAATAACACTGAGTGGGGGGGCCGGGTTAAACTTAAAGAGTAAGACTAAGAGTAAGACTAAGACTAAGAGCGGAAACATGAGATGCAAATACTAAATTAGTAATATACTACTATTAGCCTACTACTACTAGTACTAGTCTAGAATCAAGAATGATAGGAATAGAAATGATAGAATCTATAATCCTATCGATAAAATCATAAAACAGCCTAAATTAATACGGTTAAATCACTGGCAGCAAGAACAAGCCCGCACGTACAGCACACACGCGACCATTGACTATTATAACAACTTGTTATAACTTGTTATGACTTGTTATAATAGTCAATGGCCGCATGTGTGCTGTAAGTGCGGGCTTGTTATTGCTGCCAGTGGGTTAAATGTGATAATACATAATACTAATGCGCAAGGGGTCGTTGTCGTATCAGGTACTACAGATATGTACCCGAGGTACATATATGTATATACACAAAGTGTACCAGACTTGTACTACAGAAGTGTACCCTAACCCTAACACTAACTCTAAGCCTAACCCTAACCCTAACTCTAAACATACCACATATAAAAATATAAACAATACTAAACAACCTAAAACTATACCTCGGGTACATATCTGTAGTACCTGATACGACAATTAACGACCCCATCTCATCTGCAATACTAATAGTATTGCTGATAGGGTCTATGTCAAGCCCGTAGCCAGGGGGGGTTCGGGGGGGGTTCGAACGAACACCCCCCCCCCGAGCTTCCTCCCCCAAGCAAAAAAAAATTTTTTTTTTAAATTTGCAAGAATTTCATTTCAGGTCGCTCCATTTTAGTGTAATAATTGCAAAATCTCCATCGTGCGGGAGGGTGAACAGTGAACACCCCCTCCCATACCCTCCCCCCGCTCGGTCGCTTGGCTCCCTCGCCTGGTCGCTTCGCGCCCGAGCAGGGGCGTGTACAGGGGGTCCAGGGAGTCCAGACCGCCCCCTTTTTTTTGGGGCTCGCGCAAAACGCATGCTGAGGGGGTGTAATTATTAAAAATTACCCAGCCCCCCTTCGCCGTGCTTTCGCAACTTCCTCTCGCGTTACGTTAGACCCCCTTGGTACAAATCATGTACACGCGCCTGCGGAGCAAATTGCCAACATTTGAAAAACGAAACCCCCCCCCCCCCCCAATTATTAAAAAAGCTGGCCTAGGGGCGCTGTATGTCCGCCCAGGGTTACTGCCGGAACGTATCCTGGTACTAAATACTACTGCTCATAGGGTCTATGTCCCCCAGCGTACTGCCGGAACGTTACCTCGGTACGGTCCTATACCGGAACTTTCACCCTGCGTTCACTTATTTGATATGGTTAGGGTTAGGCATTAGGGTTAGCAATTATGGGTTAGGGTTAGGGTTAGAGTTGGTTAAAGAGTAGCGTAGCGTGACTCCCTAGGGGCCTCGTTAGTAGAAGGCAAGGTACGGTCCGGCATATTAGATGTACCAGGGTACGTTCCGTTTATACCGCACTGTACCCCCCCAAGGGTACGTTTCCGGCAGTTACCCGGGGATTTAGACCCTCTCAGCGTAGCATCTAATATGCCAGACCGTACCTCGCCTACTCCACTAACTGAGTAACGAGTCGCCTCCGCCGACTCCCTAACCCTACCCTAATTACTAACGACTAACCCTAAACCATAATCAGCTATAGTAGTTACCATGGGTACGTTCCGGTATACCGGACCGCACCCAGGGTACGTTCGGCAGTACCCTGGGACTGACCCAATTCAGTATCACTATCACAGGCCTGCCAAACATTGGTGATAGGCATGAGAGTGACGATGGCGACGGAGCGAAGCCGACGCGAGCAGGGGTGGTGGGCGTTGGAGGGATTTTCTTCCCTCCCACGGTAGGGAGCTTTTTGCATTTTCATAACTTTCAATTTGCTTGCAATTAAATTGGTGCATTACTAAAGTGATCGTTTTCAGATATGTAAGATATTTTTTGCTGTGCATGAGATATTTCAGCGTTTTATTCATCGAAGAGATATCTCTTGCGTGAATATCTCAGCATTTTTGTTGTGTGCCGTGAGCATATTGTAAGATCAGCGTGGTGAGAGGTGACATTTGGTTAAAATGGTGAGTCTTCACGGTGTGTATGCGTGAGAGATTGGCAGGCCTGCAGCGCTATCAGCAGACCCAGCAAACACAGGAACATTTCTCGTAACATTCGCTGGAGGTCTAGTTTAGGTTACATTAGCCAAAATATTCTTAAGAACTTCCCTATCGTATGATTTATTTGGTTTACTTGGTGCATGGAGGAGTCATGTTCTTGGAATGTTCGCGAAAATACGTTAAAACGTCCTCGGATGGGACGAAAATTGCCGGTTTTTGTGATGTTGCAAAACTATTAGCACAGTATACAAATGTATTTTTGTTGCAGTGGCTACGGGACGGTAGCCGTTATCTTTAATGTCCTCGAGGGCTACGGGTACGTTAGCTTTGCGCATGCTCGCTTTTCCAAATAATGCGTTCATAGCTATTAATTAATCTCCAGCCTTAAGTAATTAATTAATAATTAATTTTAATTAGCCTAGCCTACACTAGTTGTTTTGGGATTGATTGGTTCAGCTTCAGAAAACAGCTTTCAGTTCAGTATTGTTATTGAAAGCCAAAGATTATATACACCATAGATTAATTCATCTGCTGTTTAGATGCTTCAGTTGCTATCATATACGACTCGAGTCGCTTATTAATTTGTTGTTAGGTTATGTGATAGGGATAGTTATACTGTTAACTTGTTTGGTTGAAGCGAGTGGTGTAGACGCGACCGAGGGCATTGGTAGAGATTAAAGGCAGCTCGCATACGTAGTGTGTGCCTGCAGTTGGAGTATTCATTCAGAAGTGGATCAATGTTATGGAATGTTTGTGTGTAAAAAAACGCCAGGAATGCAGGAAAACTTTCTTAAACACGTTATTAAAACTTAGGCGATACTGCTAACCAAAAGAAACATCCATATCGATTCACAACAACGAATTAACATCTCAAGGGGAACATATACTTTGTTAAGCTGGCGTTTAGTAACTATATATTATAGTATTAGTAATAACTAATAATACTATTAATAGTAGTATTAGTACATTAAAATAATTACAACCCAAGCTACTAGTGACTGTACGAGAGTAAGATAATATAGGATATATCTGAGCTCCTGCTAGGTAGCTAGTCTAGAGTAGAAGATGGTGTTGGACTGCACAGGTACAGCGAACACCTGAAAAGACCGGTCATCTTCTTTCGTAGTCCAGAACAAGTACCATGAGGGACGTCGTTTACTAACTTCTCAACTACTCTAACGTTACTAACTTCTCAATGTATAAATTTGTTACGCTGTAGCTATGGTTACATTCATAGAAATAGACATTCTCACCACAGAAGATCACTACGATTCGGAACCTCAGTAATCATTCTCACCACAGAGTCACGTGAACTATCGCGCTTCAGTAATCATTTCACCACAAGAGATCACGTGACTATCGCTCATTCTGATAAGTGGGCACAGAAATGTTCCATAAAATGACATTTTTAGACAACGAGGGGTTTGCTAAGTAAAATAATGCCTCTGTTTACATTTCTAATGTTATAGTAAGATGCACCTTCATTTTAAGAATAGCACAGTAATTGCCAAATAACTACTGTTTTTATTGTTTTTTCACCAATAATACTTGGAACTATTTTTCTGTTAGTAAGTTGCACTATCAGTAAGATTCTGTAAACTTCGGCTCCAAAATCGAAGTATCATGGGATGCCTGCGCGTGTCAGTCGTGACGCATGACGAAGTTTAGCCCGAACCTATGCGCGTAGGGGAATGGAGTGTCTATATTCAGGCCGGTTACGGGAGTTTACGGTACGCATAATATTTGCTAATATATTGACTAATCGCGCGTCAATAAAGCTCAAATATTCACAGAGAAGTATAGCTAAACATGTGTCTATAGTATCAGACATTTATTATGCAAATGCATCTCCGTACGGCTTGAATTTCATGATACTCTTGTGAATATTGAGTTTATTTGAGCACGATTAGCTTCAAGTATAGCAAATATATGCGGCGGCGGAAGTGCAATTACAGATGATTAAAATTTCTTAAAATATCTAGATACTATAGACACATGTTCTTAGCTTATACTCTCTGTGAATATTGAGTTTTTATTGACGCGCGATTAGTCAACTATATTAGCAAATATATGCGTACCGATAATCCGCCGATACCGGCCTGATATAAGACACTTCCCGTAGGAATGCGTACGTACGTCACAGGTCAACAGAAATTGCGCGCTCGAAATTCCGCGCTCGTCACTTCGAATTTTTGTTAACAGGTTTATATTAGTTTTATACATGAGAATTGCAAACATAGTAAGTTCCCGGATTAGCGGAGGAAAGTTTAGTGATTGATAAATAAACCCAGTTGGAATTTAGTCTCTAAAACGCACCAGCCAAACCGGCCTGAGTGATTCACTGGGCCATTCCTCCACAAAAGAGATAGGGAGGCCTTTCTAACCCTACTCTTGGGGTTTGGCGTTACGATTATTGTATCTAGTACGCCCTGTGCACACAACAACACTTTGCCACTGGTACTACATGTATCCAACGAAGGATTGCACAACTCTTTCACGATGGATTCGACAAAAAAGGATATGTTTTCTCACTTCCGTATTCTTGGGGAACTCTGAAAAGACAGGTCGGCTTACACTTGACGATTCGCGAGCAATTATACAGAGAACGAGTAAGCATGAGCTGACAGCAGCACAGGCAGACAGTTCCACAGTTAGCAGATACAGCAGCATCCTGGGAACTTCGTGGTGAACTTGCTTCCTAAAATGGCGGTGGCTTGTTGGCGACCATGACCTACTACGCTATGAGTTGTGGGAGAGTGGTTATCGGTTGACGCCTGCGAAATATCTGCACGAGTGCGAAATATCTGAGATAGCCCCGCCCCCCCCCCCCCCCCCCCCCCCTCCCCCCCCCCCCCCCCCCCCCGACCCGACCAATGACAGCCGCTTCTTGTGTTACATAGGTGGTTACACTTGAAGGAGTTTGTGTTAAGATACCAAGTTCGTTGGTACAGGGTAGCGAGGAGCAGTGTAGCGGGAAGGGGTTGAGGGGAGGAGAAGGAAAAGTTTAGAGTAGTACTAGTAGGTGGAGTTTAGGGAAGAAGCTAGTGAAGAATGAAGAACGAGAAGAAGCTTGGTGCGAGAAGGAGAGGAGGAGCTGCGTGGAGAAGGAGGAGGGGGAGAAGCTGGTGGAGAGCGAGGAGGGGAGAAGGCTGGATGGGAAGGAGAAGGGGGAAAGGTGGTGGAGAAGGGGAGCGGAAGAAGGGAGAAGCTGGTGGAGGAGAAGGAGGGGAGAAGGAGACGCTGGTGTGAGAAGGAGGAGGGGCGAGAAAGCTGTGGAGAAGGAGGAGGGGGAGAAGCTCGGGGAGAAGGGGAGGGGGGAGATGAAGCTGATGGAGAAGGTGGTGTAGAAGGAAGAAGGGGAGAAGAGAGAAGTGGTGAGGAGGAGGACAGGGAGAAAGGGAGAGCTGCGGGATAAGGAGGAGGGGAGAAAGGGAGAAGCTGAGTGGAGGAGCGAGGAGGGGAACGCTGCGTGGAGGAGAGGAGGGGAGAAGGGAGAACGCTGTGGAGGGGAGGGAGGGAGAAGTGGTAGAGGAGGAGGACGGGGGGAAGGGAGAAGCTTGTGAGAAGGAGGAGGGCGAGAAGGGAGGAGCTTGGTGGGAGGAGGAGGAGGGGAGAAGGGAAGCTGAGGGGGAGAGGAGAAGCTGTGGGAGAGGAGGAGGGAGAAGCTGGGGAGAAGGAGGAGGGAGAGCGGGTGGAGAAGGAGGGAGAGCTGGTGGAGAAGGAGGAGGGGTGAAGGGAGAGCTGAGTGGCAGAAGGAGGAGGGAGAGACGCTGGTGGGAGAAGGAGGAGGGAAAGCTGCAGTGAAGAAAAGGAGAGGGGGGGAGAAGCTGGTGGAGAGGAGAGGGAGAAGCTGGTGGAGAAGGAGGAGGGGAGAAGCTGGTTGGGAAGAGAAGGAGGAGGCGGGAGAAAGGAGAAGTGGTGGAGGGAGGGGAGGGAGAAGCTGGTGGAGGAGGAGGAGAGAGAAGTGGTGGAGGAGGAGAGAGGGGCGAGAAACGAGGAGCTGGTTGGAGGAGGAGGGGGAAGCTGGTGAGAGAGGAGGGGGGGATAGAAGGAGAAGCTGGGTGGAGACGGAGGAGGGGCGAGAAGAGAGAAGCAGCTGGGAGAGAAAGGAGAAGCTGGAGTGAAGAAGAGGAGGGAGGAGGGGGAGAAGCTGGTGGGAGAAGGAACACGAGGAGGGTAGAGAGAAGAAGACTGTTGAGAGAAGGAGGAGGGAGAAGCTGGTGGGAGAAGCAGAGGAGGGGGGGAGAATGAGGAAGCTAGTGGAGAAGGAGCCGGAGGGGGAGAAGCTGGTGGGAAGAGGAGGAGGGGGAGAAGGGAGAAGTGGGGAGAGGGGAAGCTGTTGAGAAGGAACGGTCGAGGGGGAGAAGCGGTGGAGAAGGGAGGAGGGGGAGAAGGGAGAAGTCTGGTGCGAGGAGGAGGAAAGCTGGCTGCCGGGGAGAAGGAGGAGGGAGGAAAGTGGTGCGAGAAGGAGGAGGGGAGAGAAGAAGCTGGGTAAGAGAAGGAGGAGGCGGGAGAGGAGAAGCTGGTGGAGAGAGGAGGGGGGGGGAGAAGGGCAGAAGGCTGGTGGGGAGAAGGATGGACGGCGGAGAGCTGGTGGAGAAGGAGAGGGAGGAGGGAAGAAGCTCGGTAGAGAAGAGGATGGAGAAGCTGCGTGGAGAAGGAGGAGGGAGATGCTGGTGGAGGAGGAGGAGAGAAGCGGTGGAGAAGGAGGAGGGGGAGAAGGAGAAGCTGGTGGAGGAGGAGAAGGGCGAGAAGGAGAAGCTGGTAGAGCGAAGAGGGGGAGAAGCTGTAGAGAAGGAGGAGGGGGCAGAAGCTGTGGAGAAGGAGGAGGGGGAGACGCTGGCTGCCGAGAAGAGGGGAAGGGAGAAGCTGGTGGAGAAGAGGAGGGGGAGAAGACTGGTGGAGAAGGAGGAGGGGAGTAAGCCACCTCTCCCCCTTCCTCCTCCATCACCAGCTTCTCCCTTCTCCCCTCCTCCTTCTCCACCAGCTTCTCCCCTTCCCTCCTTACTCTACCAGCATTCTCCCTTCCCCTCCTCCACCAGCTTCTCCCTTCTCCCCCTCCTTCCTCTCCACAGCTTCTCCCGTTCTCCCCCTTCCTCCTTCTTCCAACAGCTCTCCTCCTTCCTTCTCACCAGCTTCTCCCCCCCTCCTCCTCCACCAGCTTCTTCCTCTCCCCCTCCTCTTCTCCAACAGCTTCTCTCCCTTCCTCCTTCTCACCAGCTTCTCCCTTTCCCTTCTCATTTCTCCACAGTTCTCCCTCTCCTTCTCCCCTTCCTCCTTCTCACCAGCTACTTCTCCCCCTCCTCTCCACCAGCTTCTCTCCCCTCCTCCTTCTCCACGCTTTCCCTTCTCCCCCTCTCCTTCTCCACCAGTTCTCCCCCTCCTCCTTCTCACCAGCTTCCCTCCCCTTCTCTACCCAGCTTCTCTAATTTTCCCCCTCCTCCTCCGTCACAGACCTTCTCTCTTCTCCCCCTCCTCCTCCCTCCACCAGCTTCTCCTTCCTTCCCACTGCCTTCCATTATCACCAGCTTCTGCGCCCCCTCCTTCTCTACCAGCTTCTCCCTTCTCCCCCTTACCTCCACCAGCTTCTCCCTCTCTCCCCCTCCTCCTCTCCACCAGCTTCTCCCTTCTCCCTCCTCTTCTCCACCAGTTTCTCCCTCCTCCTTTCCACCAGCTTCTCCCCCCTCCTGCCTCCACAGCTTCCTCCCTTCTCCCTCCTCCTTCTCACCAGCTTCTGCCCCCCCTTCTCTCTAACAGCTTCTCCCTTCTCCCCCTCCTCCACCAGCTTCTCCTTCTCCCCCTTCTCCTCCTGCACCAGCTTCTCCTTCTCCCCCTCTCCTTCTCACCAGCTTCTCCCCTCCATCCTTCATCCACCAGTTCTCCCCCTCCTCCATTCCACCAGTTCTCCTCTCCCCCTCCTCATTCTCTC
>NW_014577890.1:135338-141174 GCF_000485595.1 Priapulus caudatus | reverse complement strand
AAATCTTTCGCTGTTTTCACTATCAGGTGTTAAAAACGACAAATTGGCTTGAGCCAACTTTGCATTCGGTAAATTAAAATTGGTATAACTTCTGAATTTTTAGTGTGCTTTATTTCATCGACATAGTCCTTTGTTTGTGATTCATATAACCCCCCGTGCTTGTGAACAGCTATAAACAAAATATTACACACAATTTTGCTCTACACTCTCACGTGAAATATAATCTCTGCTTGCTACAAATTGCGCTTAATTATGTTGGGTTGTCCTTTAAATCATGCGTTTAATCGCTCCTCTTGTTTATAGTGTGTTACAAGCTCTTTGTTTCCTCTCACTGTATTTATATACAATATTCGCCCATGTCTTAATAAACCCACGGATGATATCAGAAAAACACTAGTTAATTAAAAACTTGCACGAGGCTATAGTCTCCATACCCATTTTATATACTGCTGCCTGTTGCTAATGTCCATTTCTTTCGCCTAAGTTGTGATGGATAACAGTTTCGCGAGTGACAATAATACCACCGCCACTAAGATTATACTCTATAGCATGACGTATAGTAACAGGGTATAATGCTGTACAAATATCTAATCAATACCCAAGCTCTTCCTACAAAGTATTGCTTGTTACCATTCTACCCATTATTGAACTAATGATAGACACGCCAGTAAATTGGACCCACTTTGATTGCCAGAGTATGTTTAATTAGATTTATCATTCCATGTTATTATGCGATGCTGTATTTGCCCCAAATGTCAAGTATATATTATGTTATAATAATGCGATTACGCCTCGCTAGCCATTAAACAAGTCCGCATTATTTCATCCGCACACGCTTTGCCCTAATTGAAGGATACTACAGATACACCATGGGTTTAGTATGCGCTTTGCAATCATATGAGATATTGATTGCCGTTCCTAATTTGCCTGACGGTTATACTACTAGCTTACTAGGCTGTAAACGCGGATATTTTTGTGCTTCAGTCGCCATTGGGAAGCGAGCAGTCGTGACCGTACTCGAGGGAAAAAGACTTGATTGGATAGATAAACGCCGGCCGATTGCGCTCTATTGCTATACATGTTACCGCTGGCTATTGTGTATGAGCGAAAAACAGCGATTTGTAGGAGCTGATCATTGAAGCTTGGGCCCTATTGCCATTTCATTGGTGCAGGTTAGAGAATCTAAACCCTCCGCTCTTTTACGATTCTAACAGTATACCGCGTAATTTGGTGTAATGGTCAGTTGATTACATGCTCGCGTTTGAAGATACACAGGGGTAACGGAGCGAACTCTCACCTTCTGGACTCGTTTCTACCACCATTTAGTACACGTATAGATCTTACCGGCATCGATTTTTACTTTGTGGGACCGGTGACAAAGGAACCCATCCACAGCAAAACTCGAACTCTCACTTCCATCACTGAACTACCAGTTGCCTCCGGTACGTAGCAGTGCACAGTCGTTGCTATTGTGGGACTTTATAATTAGATAGAATTCAATCACATGAAGATTCGAGCGTTAGTTTCTTAGCGACTTTCACCAACCAATACTAAGCGCCCCCGCCAGCCCACGACATAGCGACAGCATAACAGCGGATGAGCCTTCCAGGGAATCGGTGACTCTTTCGTTTGCCAGCCGCGTGAGCAGCGCCATTCCCCATCGCGAGAGAAGACTGAGGTTCCTCGGATAGCCCGAGATTTAACAAGAACGATACGAGCGGAATATACAAGTAGCACTGACGCTCCCTCAAAAAGACCACCCGGGTAAGCTGCCGCGGCACACAATCAACATAATTATAGCAACATGATAGACCAGTGGAGGACCCCTAAATCTATCCATTGGGACCACTACTGTCGACTCTCGCGTTTCCGCGTATAGCGCGCTCGATAATGCCGACTTGAACACGTAGCTCTTGTAGAGAGAGCCGACACCTTTCAACCGTGAGTGGAAAAGTTAGTGAGATTTGCTGTGCTATGAATTAATTAGCTAAAGCCTCTCATGCATTAATAGGAATTACGACGCCTTAATATTCTCAAAGAGATAGGCAAAATATCTATATGAGCGTCTACCTACTCGCGACTTGTCACCCCATATTCCGTATTGCTTTTACCTGCTAAAGCTTTACTACTCGCATATATTACCACATCTCGAAGTGAGCGCGGCCAAGCCTCCCGCATATGTATGCCATAGGCCCGACCCTGCATGACAACCTCCATCACGAGTCACTCCTACGCTACGAAAACTATGACTCCCGAATTCCCTCCTAACGCCCCTACTCTTTGTCCGATATCGCACAATTTTGTCTATAGCTAAGGTAAAATGCTAACCAGAAATGACGTCACAAAACTAAAACCATTCTGCTTCTTTTTGCCCACCCCCCCCCACATTCCACCTCCGCACAGACCCTGTCTTAGCCCTTCGATCCTGCCACTCTCACACTCCGCTCCCTCACTCCTACCTAAGCTTAACTGCTACCTGATCTCTGATTTCAAGAACTCAAGATCCTTAGCCCCCACTCCGCAAACTATTGGCCTGTCAGTACGGGCCAGTCCCATGCCCACCCGCTCCCGCGGCGATATGAGCGTTGCACAAGCTAGAGTCACGGACAGTTACTAGTGATATATGAGACATTTATTAAGTACATGGAGGCTACAACCTAAGGAGCCGGGATCCTGCGCTACACCTCCAGCCCACTACCCCAATTCAATTCAATGTCATGACCTTGGCCCTGCACATCGTATGAAATCTCGCCCCGGTTCCCACTCCGCCCCGAGCAAATGCACTCATGTTTAGTAATCGTACCGCTAACATACACAGCTCTCCAAATCCACACGAAGAGGAGCGACCCATGTGCACTACCGTATTCTCCATACTTGAGACCACACCGATCCCACCTCTCACCCAACGATCACCCACACCACCAACCTGCATTACACAACCCTCTAAAACGAAGCGTCGCCCCCACGATCGAGAGTGAGCCAGCTCCACTCCTACCTCCCCGGATCCGCGTCGCGCCGATGGTGCCCTTCTTGTCGAACCTCCCGCACCTACGCTCAACACACGCTCCGAAGACCACAACATACAACATCCGACCTTTGTTGTTACTTTGCCAGACACCAAATGGCCGAACGACGACAACGTTGCTTGACCTATCCACCCCCAAGCGTTACGTAGCCCCCTAACAAGGCAAGGGGCTTATGTATTTACTTAATGCACAAGAGAATGAAAACATTAAAATATCGTGTTATCCATAGACCATGTCTAGACCTTACGAGAGTGGCACACGGGCCAATTTGAAATTTAAGAGCCATCATTCTGTGCATTTCTGAGGTACTAATGCACGTACGTATCGTCATCGCTATTTTTAAGTAAATAGGTTATTACCACCCCATAATCTCGCACGGCGAACACTCATTCATGCCCGGTACCGTCCCGCATGGCATGCACGGCAACTTCTTAGCCCCATACATACATAAGCTCTGCTTCATTTTTACCTGTGCATAAATGTACCTTTACCGGATTAGCAATCAACAAACCCAGCTGGCGAATCAATAATTAAATTAACCGAAATGACGATGTTTCTTTGCTGCAACCCGCTTTCGATTCATATTTACTCCGAGCCCAGGCGCGGTGCTAGCGAATTGGTGAAAGTGGCGGTTACAACAACAGAAGACATCGATCCCTTTTCCCGCCTTTTAACTTTAATTATTATCGCCCAGCCTGCGGCTTTCTTGATGCTTATCCGGAGAAGTACATTCGCATTCACATGACAATCGCATATTTTTAATGTGGTCTCATACTATGCGAATCATCGTCGTTTGACCCCCGTACATCGACGCCGACAAGCCACGGTTGAGAATCACCCCGCTTTCCTCCAACAGACATGCTTGTCCTAAAACCCCGTAACATTCACCCTCTAAAACGATATTTGCTTCCCCTTCAACTTCGTTCGCTAAACAGCCACTGTATAAATCACAAAGCCAACGCAGGACACGATCTCAGAATGCCAGGCTGCCTCGAGCATAGCATTATCGTAGACCAGTCAGCCCATCGTCAGGCCGCGCAGCCAACCACTGGGCCAAACGCTGAAAGACACGAGCGAGGAAAAAATTATCGTAGGTAGCGTCGGCACCAGTGACACAGTCTGACGCAAACTGCGGAGAACACCCACAATCTGCCTTGGCCAAAGAACGATTGATACTAGAGCACTCAACATGCCAGCGCCTGTCTACAATTACCTCTATCCTTGGATTAGCTCACGACAGTTCTAGGCAGAACAATACAGTCCGGCATATGACCACACCCCCCCACGGCCTTGCGAGCCCAGCCCCAGCCAACCAAGTATTTTAATAAACAATTTAGTCCTCGGTTAGAGCTAGCGATGGCATTGGTATCCGTTGTCCTGCATAAGAGGTTTTTATCCTATATTGTATAAAAACACGGCGTATTTGTTGTTGCTGGCTGACGTTGAGAATCCATATTATGATTGAGAATAAGACATGAAACAAATAGCCCTGATTTTACATTTACTCTTATAATCGTACGTATTCGTACCCGCCGTTCGACTTCCTTAGAACGCAAAAAGAATTACCTTGTGTTATCTCACATTTAAGCTGTTTAGTCGGGAGAGCCGGAATTTTGGAGACAAATGGAGGAAGGGATTTTATCAAATTTAAGTCATGTTCCCGAACAGGATTACCGTATCAGCTGAGCCTGTGGTCAGCACTATCCTCAGCTGCAGCACATGTTTGTTTGTCTACACCTCACCTGCTCCCCGGCCATTACTGAGGCTATGTGCAATGGTTATTCGCTAGCAATAGTTGTCAGGTCTGTATAATCAACCCCCCCCCCCCAGTATGTCAATAGACGGGCACCATCCCGGAATGAAGCTTAACTACCTGAATATATAGCGTATAGAGAGGCAAAATACAATCATAGAGACTTTAAATGTTCACAATGTTCACCTAGGTATTATATATTGTGTCTTTGTTATTCAACATTTAATCCTACAAGCTACTTGTCGTAGAAGAGCAATATGTTGGTCGTTTGCGAATACTTTTGATGCTAATACGAGCAGGTTTGCATCTTTTATTTGTATTGCCTGAACAACAATTCCAAGCAACATATCTAAATTACAAATCATGAGTTGCTAAATTACTCTAACGTCGATATTTGCAAAATCGTTTGCTATATTACTCTCGGTGTACATGTATATTACTGTGAGTGTTTTGAATAGAATCGAACGTACCATGCTGAGTATTGTTTATTAGGCTGGTTAATGCGTTAATACTATTCTCACGGTAAATGGCGTATAATCCATTCATGTGTAATATTTACCTTAAAGACTTGTTCCTATTAGCAGATATATATCTGAATAAAGTTTAACTTGTGACGTGAGTTGCACTCTTATAACCGTTTTACGACTATTTACTCGTTGTCTATCACACACGCTATGCATGTTCGCGTCAATGCAGCAGTTAGATACAAAGCATCTTACAGCAAGTGCTGCAGAGCGACAGTTCTCACCTGACTGTCTGCATCACTGGAGAGAAAGAATATAGAAGTTGCAAAGTCACAGTTCAATTCGTTTAGCGCTTCTGAAATGCAATAGAAATGTGTCTTTTCGGAATTTTATGTATCAGTCAGCCATACAAGTGCCACAAAGTGATTGTTCTCATCCGTGAGAGGAACGGTGGAAGAGAACGTGGTAGAAGAGAGAGAGAGGGGGAGGCAGGTGAAGGAGAGGGAAGGAGTTAGAAAAGGAGACAGAGGCAGATAGACTGTCAGGAGTACTCCCGTAGTTATCCTACATACACTATATATAGGATATCCTCC
>NW_014577890.1:129867-134563 GCF_000485595.1 Priapulus caudatus | reverse complement strand
GTCAAATTTATATAGGTATACAAAAATGCCTGTCCTGCATGGCGCCCCGTACATACTAGCTATATACACGGGGACACTCACGAGTTTTCTAACCGTAAAACCAACGGCCCAATACCCGTTCACGACCCTCCACGAAGCTGCAGAGAGCGAGCTTACTCCGGTGGTTAAAGTTGGCTTTATTACTGAATCGCTGCTTAAACGCAGTAACCCTGATTTTGTATTCGGGAAAATGTGGGGAAAGGTTGCTGCTGATCCCCAAGCTACTGTGTACTCACACAGAGAAGCATATGATTTAGTTTCGACTGGGAAATATACATTTCTCACGGTTGGTAAATGGTAACCACATTCAATATTCACCATGATTACAAAACATCTGCTAAATGCAGATTATCCATTGCCCCAGTAAAGGTTTTTACAGTGAAAAACACGTGTGCGATGACGTTGAGCAATCCATATTATGATGAGCTGAACACATGTGCATGTGCAATACCTGACGCAGAGCGGAATTCTGGAGAAATGGAGGAAGGATTTCATCCCAGTTAACCCATGTTCTCCAGAACAGATCACCGTATCAGCTGATTTCGTCACACTATCTCAGCTGCAAAGCCTGTTTGTTGTCTACATATGTGGCATTACTGCAGGTATTGTAATTTTAATTCTAGAATTAGTGTCAGGTCTTATAATCAAGTATGTCAATAGACGGGCACTATCTCGGAATGAAGCCTAACTACCTGAATATATAGCGGATGGAGAGGCAAAATACAATCATAGAGACTTTAAATGTTCAAAATGTTCACCTACGTATTATATATTGTGTCTTTGTTATTCAACATTTAATCCTACAAGTTACATAGCATAGCAATATGTTGGTCGTTTGCGAATACTTCTTAGGTAATACGAGCCGGTTTTTACTATCATTTCTTTGTATTGCATGAACAACATAATTTCAAGCAAAAAATATAATGAAAAATCAGTTGATAATTTAATCTAACGTCGATATTTGGAAAATCTTTGGCTATAATAATCTAGGTGTTCGGGTATATTACTGTGACTTTTTAATAGAATCGAATGCGCCAATGCTCAGTATTATTTATTAGGCTGAATAATGCGTTAAGAATATTCTCACGGCAATTGGCGTATAATCCATTCATGTGTAATATTTACATTAGAGACTTGTTCCTGTTAGCAGATATATCTAAATAAAGTTTTACTTGTGAAGTATGTTGCACTCTTTTATAACCGCTTACAAGTATTTACTCGTTGACTATCACACACGCTATGCATGTTCGCATCAATGCGGCAGTTAGATACAAAGCAACTTACAAGGCAAGTGCGCTGCAGAGCGACATTCTCACCTGGACTGCCCTGTGTCAACTGGCTTAGAAAGAATATGGAAGTATCAAAGCACAGGTAAATGCGTTTAGCGTTTCTGAAATGCCATAGAATATGTGGCTTTCAGGAATTCACGCCCCCCCCCCCCCCCCCCCCCCGCCCCCCCCCCCCCCCCCCCCCCCCCCCCCCCCCCCCTACCAGCCATACAATTGCCGCCAAAGTGATTTTCTCGTCATCTGAGAGAGGAAAACGGCGCGAGAGAAAAGAGGTCGAAGAGCAGAGGGGGAGGCAAATGAAAGAGGAGGGGAAGCAGGGAGAGAAAAGGAGACAGAGGCGGCCATTGCCATCATCAGGCAGTACCTCCCGGCTAAACTTATGCCTACGTACACTCTATATAGGATATCCTGCAACTCTTCGGTTAAATGAGCGATCGCGCTAACACGTAACGTACTGTTTACCACATTTGACATGGCGAATTAGTAATGACGGTACGAGGCATTTCACAACAATGCCAAAGCTAAGGACTATGTGTAAGGCACGCTTGCTGTCAAGAACGCCATTAAGTAATGCTCTATAACTAAGGCATAAAACTTAAGTATATGCTTAATAAGTAAGCATACTTAATACGCCCTTGGCTGTATATATCAACCGCCATGCAAACTCACCTGCTACGAATTAATGCACATGCATGTATATGATTGCGCAACAGGATACGGTGGTTGCTGTCTGCCTGTTATGTGGTGTATGAAACTGTATTACGGCATCTGTGGTACGGATTGCATTTCATAGTAAACCTGGTTAGACTCTAAACTAAAACTTCTTTAACTGAGAAATTCATTTAACAATAAGATTCTATAGCTAGTCCCATCAGCACAGACATAGAGGCTCGAATAGAAAAGGCATTTCAGCTCTTTTTCAAGAGTAACTTCGGCATTCAGATATCCTCTTCATGGTCAAAAGGTCATCGCGATTCCTTATAGATCAATAAAAATGAAAATCAATTATTCATTCAGTGAATTTATTAAAATATTAGGTCACTACGAAAATGAAAAAGAATTCGACTCGATCCGTTAGACGATGCCTTTCAAAATGTCGGAGGTCCGTCCATTACTTCCCTGTCCTTTGACATGTGACTTTCAATTTTACCAGCTTAATGGCTTCTGTCGCCTTGACTCTATATCCCGAAAATCCCAAAAAAGTCTTAATCTTTAACATTTGTGTTGCAATTCCGCGTTTCATCAATACCGGTTATATTCCTTTAATTAAGCGGATGATATTCCCTTCTCTTCACACCTTCACCCCCGCTGTTGACACTTGACCCCGCAGATTCAACCTATCAATGTCGTTTCGGATGTCACCCCCACCCAACGTTTCAAATTTCAACATCGCCGCACATCGAGCCGTTTAAATTATTTCAACTATTGTTGACGGACGGACGGACAGACGGACGAACGGACTGACGGATGAACGGTCGGACGGACGGACGGACGGACGTACGGATGAACGGACGGACGGACGGACGGACAGGCGAACGGACGGACGGACGGACGGACGGATCATCCATTCTTTTACAACCGTTTACGACTATTTACTCGTGGACTATCACACACGCTATGCATGTTCGCATCAATGCGGCAGTTAGATACAAAGCAACTTACAGCAAGTGCTGCAGAGCGACAGTACTCACCTGACTGTCTGTGTCACTGGTTGAGAAAGAATATAGAAGTTGCAAAGTCACAGGTAAATTCGTTTAGCGCTTCTGAAATGCAATAGAAATGTGTCTTTCCAGAATTTCATGTATCAGCCAGCCATACAAGTGCCGCAAAGTGATTGTTCTCATCCGTGAGAGGAAAAGGGGAGAGAAAGTGGTAGAAGAGAGAGAGGGGGAGGCAGGTGAATAAGAGGGAGGAAGATAGAAATGGAGACAGAGGCAGATAGAATATCAGGAGTACTCCCGTAGTTATCCTACGTACATTATATATGGGATATTTCCCAACTCCTCGGTAAATCAGCGATCGCGTAACACGGAACGTACTGTTTACCACATTGCATGGGAATTAGTAATGGCGGTCGAGGCATCACAACAAATGTAAAGTAAAGCGATGTGTAATGCACTGTGTCAAGAACGTATTACGTATGCTCTATAATTAAGCATACCTACTTAAGTATGCTTATTTAGTAAAATTATGCTTAATAAGTAAGCATATTTAATACGCTCTTGGCTGTATATATCAACCACCATGCAAACTCACCTGCTACGAATTAATGCAAGTGCATGTATATGATTGCGAAACAGGATACGGTGGTTGCTGTCTGCCTNGCATTCATGGCTTCCCGCATGTTGCAGGCATGGTGGTGGATGTTTATGATAGTCATACTAGCTATATACACGGGGACACTGACGAGTTTTCTAACCGTAATACCAACGGCCCAATACCCGTTCACGACCCTCCACGAAGCTGCAGAGAGCGAGCTTACTCCAGTGGTGCGAGGTGGCTTTCTTGCTGAATCGCTGCTTAAACGAAGTAACCCTGATTCTGTATTTGGGAAAATGTGGGGAAAGGTTGCTGCTGATCCCCAAGCTACTGTGTACTCAGACAGAAAAGCATTTGATTTAGTTTCGACTGGGAAATATACGTATCTCTCGGATAGTAAATGGATAGCCACATTAGATATTCGCCGTGATTACAACACATCTGCTAAATGCAGATTTTCCATTGCCCCCGTAGAGGTTTTCACAGTAAAAAACACGTGTGCGATGACGTTGAGCAATCCATATTATGATGAGCTGAACACCGGTGTGCAATACCTGACGGAGAGCGGAATTTTGGAGAAATTGAGGAGGGATTTTATCAAATTTAAGTCATGTTCCCCCGAACAGATTACCGTATCAGCTGATGTCGTCACACTATCTCAGCTGCAAAGCCTGTTTGTTGTCTACATATGTGGCATTACTGCAGGTATAGTAATTTTAATTCTAGAATTAGTGTCAGGTCTTATAATCAAGTATGTCAATAGACGGGCACCATCCCGGAATGAAGCCTAACTACCTGAATATATAGCGGATGGAGAGGCAAAAGACAATCATACAGACTTCAAATGTTCAAAATTTTCACCAGGTATTATATATTGCGTCTTTCTTATTCAGCTTAATAATCCTACATTATTACTATATATTACTGTGACCATTTTGAATAGAATCGAATGTGCCATGCTGAGTATTATTCATCAGACGGTAACCATCCCGGAATGAAGCCTAACTACCTGAATATATAGCGGATAGGGAGGCAAAGGGCAATCATAGAGACTTTAAATGTTCAAGATGTTCACCTGCGTATTATATCTTGTGTCTTTGTTATTCAAC
>NW_014577890.1:125138-125507 GCF_000485595.1 Priapulus caudatus | reverse complement strand
GCAAAATCGTTTGCTATATTACTCTCGGTGTTCGTGTATATTACTGTGACTGTTTTGAATAGAATCGAATGCGCCATGCTGAGTATTGTTTATTAGGCTGGATAATGCGTTAATACTATTCTCACGGCAAATGGCGTATATAATCCATTCATGTGTAATATTTACCTTAGAGACTTGTTCCTATTAGCAGATATATATCTGAATAAAGTTTAACTTGTGACGTGAGTTGCACTCTTATAACCGTTTACGACTATTTACTCGTTGACTATCACACACGCTATGCATGTTCGCGTCAATGCGGCAGTTAGATACAAAGCAACTTATAGCAAGTGATGCAGAGCGACAGTTCTCACCTGACTGTCTGCGTCC
>NW_014577890.1:103644-122930 GCF_000485595.1 Priapulus caudatus | reverse complement strand
ATTTATGGTACATTGGTAAACCAAGGAGGCACATATAGCAATGCATTCCTGGCTTCCCGCATGTTGTAGGCATGGTGGTGGATGTTTATAATAGTCATACTAGCTATATACATGGGGACACTGACGAGTTTTCTAACCGTACAACCAACGGCCCAATACCCGTTCACAACCCTCCACGAAGCTGCAGAGAGCGAGCTTACTCCAGTGGTGGTAGGTGGCTTTATTACTGAATCGCTGCTTAAACACAGTAACCCTCAATCTGTATTGGGGAAAATGTGGGGAAAGGTTGTCGCTGATCCACAAGCTACTGTGTACTCACACAGAGATGCATATGATTTAGTTTCGACCGGGAAATATACATTTCTCACGGTTGGTAAATGGATAGCCACATTAGATATTCGCCATGATTACAACAAATCTGCTAAATGCAGATTTTCTATTGCCCCCGTAGAGGTTTTTACAGTAAAAAACACGTGTGCGATGACGTTGAGCAATCCATATTATGATGAGCTGAACACAGGTGTGCAATACCTGACGGAGAGCGGAATTTTGGAGAAATTGAGGAGGGATTTTATCAAATTTAAGTCATGTTCTCCTGAACAGATTACCGTATCAGCTGATGTCGTCACACTATCTCAGCTGCAAAGCCTGTTTGTTGTCTACATATGTGGCATTACTGCAGGTATTGTAATTTTAATTATAGAATTAGTATCAGGTATTATAATCAAGTATGTCAATAGACGGGCACCATCTCGGAATGAAGTCTAACTACCTGAATATATAGCGGATGGAGAGAGAAAAGACCTCATACAAATTTTTAATGTTCAAAATGTTCACCTAGGTATTATATATTGTGTCTTTGTTATTCAACATTTAATCCTACAAGCTACTTGTCATAGAATAGTGATATGTTGGTCGTTTGCGATTACCTCTTAGCTAATACGAGCAGGTTTACCTGTATTGCCTGAACAACATAATTTCAAGCAAAATATATAATGGTAAATCAGTTGCTAAATTAATCTAACGTCGATACTTGCCAAATGTGTTCGGGTATATTACTATGACTATTTTGAATAGAATCAAATGCGCCATGCTCAGTATTACTTTTCATGCTGGATAACTCATGCTATTCTCAATGGCAAATGGCGTATAATCCATTTATGTTTAATATTTACCTTAGAGACTTGTTCCTGTTAGCAGATATATCTGAATAAAGTTTTATTTGTGACGTGTGTTGCACTCATTTATATCCACTTACAACTATTTACTCGTTGTAAATCACACACGATATGCATGTTCGCATCAATGCGGCAGTTAGATACAAAGCAACTTACAGCAAGTGCTGCAGAGCAACAGTTCTCACCGGACTGTTTGTGTCCCTGGTTGAGAAAGAATATGGAAGTTGCAGAGTCACAGTGAAATTCGTTCAGCGCTTTATAAATATGTCTTTCCGGAATTTTCCGTACTGTAGAATCCTTTTTTTCGTGGGGTTCTAATTTTCGTGGATTTCGTCGGTCCATCCATCCACGAACTTATGTAGCCAACGAAATATTATGTACATATGTCATTGGCCGGTTCCGGAGTGGAGGCCCGCAAACCGACGCCTACCGTTTGTGCGTACTAGTAATATATACTATCAACAACTTCGACATGCTCGTAGTTAGTAATCTGTTTGTTTTGTAACGATTTTGCCTTCTTAGTTTGGCTTCTCGTCGTGATCACGTGCACGTTTCGTGTACCTTTTATACCACGTGACATACCACGGCTAGCGAGTATATAAGGTGCCATATAACCGTTGTTAAGCACTCGACTCGACTCGACGACCGAGTCACCGTCAGTCACCTGCCGCTGGAGTCACGCCAGAGTCAGAACTAGCCAACCGGGGAGGAAGGAAGAGGCACGACGCTCAAGACAACCGGCACCACGAGCTACGGATAACGTAAGAACCCTGAACTCTCACGTATGTTAACTGTTATATTGTGACTGCAAGTAAAGAGGCTACAGTACGTAACCATGTACCTTTAATACCCGTGTTGCTGCTCTGTTTTACCGTTGATTGATCATAACGGAACGCGCCTGGCAGTCGAGGTGCACGACCCGACGTGTCGCCCCTGTGGAACGATCACGGCCTGATCAACCACCACGCCACAGGGGGAAAGCGTTACACTGGTGCCGTGACCAGGATCAATCATTAGATAGCAGAGTAGCGCGTGTGTGTGGCGTGTCGTCACTGGATTTACGCTTGTCGGCCTGCCCGTCAGCATAGTATCCAAACCTCACGTCACAACGCACAAAACGCGGTGGTATTGGTTGCTGTGCTCTGGTAACTCACCAAGATGCCTCTGCCAAGAACGCCTGTGCCGAAGGCGCGAGCCCTCAGCGCCTGGGAGACGCCACCGGTTCCGGGGAGCGTGTTTACTCCGGGGGAGGTGACCCCACTGCATCGCCTGGAATCTTCAGAACATCGCAGGTACTTCCGCACCCGGGAGACACGAGAGAGGGTGGACAAGACCGCACTGCCCGGTGCCGGACTGGCGGCCATTCGGCATTTGGTGGGGGAGGAATCCGTCCCACTCAAGCGGGAGCTGAGGTACAGTGAGCCGATCACCCCCGCCGTTTATACAGCTACGAGACGTGATGTGCCGCCCCTGAGATCGTTCACCGGAGAGGGCGAGCTTCTCGTGAACAGCTTCCTCAAGCACTTCGACAAGGTGGCAGCGTATGCAGGTTGGTCAGCGGAGGCGCGGGCTATGCGCCTTCTCACCGCATTGGATGGGCCCGCACTGATGGCCTGCAGCAGTAACTACGGTGAGGCAGAGGAGTTAACCGAGGCAGAAATGCGTTCGGTCCTTCGTGCCAGGTTCGAGCCGCCAGAGACGGAGTTGCAACGCAAGGCCCGCCTTCAGAAGCGGCATAAGCACAGCACTGAGAGCTGGGGTGACTTTGCGAGGGACCTCGTGCAACTAACCCGGCGGGCAGAGCCTCATCTAACGCGTGCGCAGGCAAGTAAAGCTTGCAACTGGCGTCTGCTCTGGGAGATACCGGACGCCCCGCTCCGCGGGCATCTACAATCTCGGGGCGAAAGCAGCGTTGAGGAGTCGGCCCGGATTGCTGATGAGTGGGGTGCGGCAGGGATCCCGAGCCCTGTCGCCTACAGGAAACCGTCGGCACAACCGGTGGAGGTAGCTCCCGCACGACCACCCCCTAGAGCTGCCGACGTGATAGCGCTCCTGAAGCAGTTGAATGCCGTGGAGTTGCGGGAGGTAGACTCCTATCTTTACGATCAGCTGGAAACAATCGATCCCCGCCGCGTTCAGCGAGATGGCGGCAGAGGTCGTGGTGGTTCGGCGAGGGGAAATCGGCTTTTGTGTTTCCAGTGTCGCAGGCCAGGCCATTTCTCCGCCGACTGCCCTCAGACCAGCCGCCAGCCAGAAGAACGACGTAGAAACATCGAAGGCGCTCAGAGGCAACCTTGGGGGAGAAACGATGCTCGCTCACCTCCGCAGCAGCCGGGAAACGAGTAAGGTCAATTCGTGGGCCGCGGGTTCCGGCCTACGGATGCAGCAGGCGTGAGCGTCGCCGGTCTACGAATACGAACTCGTATGGCCGGCCACAAGCCGCCTGGCAGCTACGCGTGGAGCTATGCCACCAGTTCGTCGACCTCACCATTGATACTGGAGCAGAACTCTCGTTATTAGACAGGACGTCGTACGAAGCTCTTCCCCTGGACCGGCCGACTCTCCAGGAGGTAGATATGGAGCTCGTAGATGTGCAAGGCAACATCGTGCGACCTGTGGGTAAGATCAGCACTGACTTGTCAATACACGGCCGACAGTATGGCGGCAAATTTTACATCGCTGATTCAGGCTTACGTGGCGGCTTACTGGGACTGGACTTTCTGGCAGCGCATAATTGCCACTTCGCCATCCACCATCTAACCATTGATGGTGTGCTACATGTATTGCACGAGAAGAGAGGATTGTGTCCCAGAATTCTCCGTGCGGCATGCCGCACCGTGATTCCACCGGGATATGGCACGATCATCAACGGTACTTTATCCGGGATTGCGTGGGACAGTGAGCAGTTGGTGCTGGCGGAACCAACCAGAAAATTCAAGCGGGGTGGTGGAGCGAGAGGGGCTCTGATGGCCCGGTGTCTGGTAGACACCCGGGGAACGGACGTACCCCTCTCGGTGATCAACGCTGGGGATTCCCCGGTGATTATCAACGCAGGTGAGGAGTTAGCACGCCTGGAGCCGGTAGCGAGAGTTAGCTCGGACATCTGCCGCGAGAGTCACGCAAACAGAAAGGATTGCGAATGGACAGGGCTACCTGCGCATCTGCGACCCTTGCTCGATGGTGTCGACGCAGATTTGAGTCCCGACGAGCGGTACAAGGTAGCTGAAATGCTGACCCAGTATCGCACCTTGTTCACAGCTCCTGGCGAGAAGCTAGGACAGACCGGCCTCGCGCACCATAAGATTGATACGGGGACGCACGCCCCTATCAAACAAGCTCCACGACGGTGTCCCCTTGCTCGCCAAAATGCTATGGACGCAGAGATCAAGAAGATGCTGGATGCCGATATCATCCAGCGCAGCAGCAGTCCGTGGGCATCTCCTGTTGTGCTAGTGACAAAGAAAGATGGCACAATACGATTCTGTGTCGACTACCGACGTCTGAATGAGGTGACTCGGAAGGATGCATATCCCTTACCCCGGATCGATGACACCCTCGACTCTTTGGCAGGTGCTCGCTGGTTCTCAACGCTCGACCTTACCTCCGGGTACTGGCAAGTAGAGATGGACTCAGCGGATGCACCCAAGACCGGTTTTGCCTCCAGGCAAGGGCTCTTTGATTTCAAGGTCATGCTCTTCGGGCTCGCCAATTCGCCTGCAACGTTTGAACGGTTGATGGAGTTAGTCCTCCGAGGTCTGCAATGGACGGAGTGCTTAGTGTACCTCGACGATGTGATTGCATTCGGCCGCACGTTCGAGGAGGCTATGCGGCACCTGCGTCATGTGTTCGATCGCTTACGGGAGGCCGGCTTAAAGCCCGCTAAGTGCTCCCTATTCCGTAAGAGTGCGTCGTATCTCGGCCATGTTGTTTCCGCTGCGGGCGTGCATTGTGATCCCGAGAAGCTGAGGGCGGTCCGTGAATGGGTAAGACCGCATAACCTGGGAGACCTCCGCAGTTTTCTGGGCTTCGCGAACTACTATAGACGATTCATCCCAGATTTTGCGGCGACCGCGGAACCGTTGACGGCACTAACGAAGAAGAATACCCCCTTCAACTGGACCGACGCATGCAGCGACGCCTTCGGCCGCCTCAAGACGCAGCTGACCTCTGCGCCTGTCCTGGGATACCCGCAGTCAACTGGTGAGTTCATACTAGATACCGATGCTAATGCCACACAATGGGTGCAGTTCTGTCCCAAGTGCAAGATGGGGAGGAACGGGTTATCGCTTATGGAAGTAAGACTTTCAGTCCGGCTCAGCGACGCTATTGCACCACAAACCGGGAGCTACTCGCCGTCGTTACGTTCGCGAAGCAATTTCGCCACTACTTGCAGGGTCGGCATTTTCTAGTACGCACCGATCATGCGTCCCTTACCTGGCTCTTAAACTTTAAGGAACCGGAAGGTGTAGTGGCGCGTTGGATTGCGTGCCTCGGAACATTTGACCTGCGTATTGAGCACAGGCCGGGAAAGCTGCATTCAAATGCAGATGGCTTAACCCGCTTGCCTGGCTGTCGGCGCTGTAAGAGGAGTGATTGCCCGGATTGCCAGAAGCCCACCATAGCATCCCTGAGACAGGCAGGGGCGAAACCCCGTCGCATTCGGGCTACTGGGGGAATACGGAGGAAACCTCGTGTACCAGATGCGGCAGGGACGAGAGTCGACGCTATGTCACATCAGTGGACCAGGGAGCAGATCCGTTCATGGCAGCTAGCAGACCCGGCCATCAGCAGCATACTACGCTTCAAGAAACGGTGCAAGGTAAGACCACCACGCACGGAGGTAGCAGGCGAGTCACGCGAGGTCAAGGCATACGTGGGGATGTGGGATAGGCTGGATGTAAGGAAGGGAGTCCTTTACCAACTTTGGTATCCACCTCATCAGCCCAATATGCCAGTACCACAGCTCATAGCGCCATCAGTTATGCGCGAGGAGTTACTAAAAATCCTCCATGACGGTCGAACATCGGGACACCAGGGCAACCGGAAAACCCTGGCACGTGTGAGACAGCGCTTCACTTGGCCTGGCATTCGGGGCGATGTGCAACGTTGGTGCCGTCAATGCGATGTGTGTGCCCGCCGGAAGAGAGGAAGGAGGAAGCATGCCAAGCTGCAGCAGCAACCGGTGGGAGCCCCCTGGGAGCAACTGGCTGTCGACTACTTGGGCCCTCTACCGGTGACGCAGTCTGGTAAGAAGCATATCCTTGTTGTGAGTGATTATTTTACGAAGTGGACCGAGGATTTTGCGTTATCAGACATTACCGCACAGACCACGGCTGATTGTCTCGTCACCGAGCTGTTCCTGCGTTTTGGCGTGCCTCGTCAGCTGCATTCCGATCAAGGTAGTAATTTCGAGTCTAATCTGTTCGCGGAAACGTGTAAATTATTAGGCATCGATAAAACGCGTACTACCGCTTATCATCCGCAATCCGACGGGTCAGTGGAAAGATTCAATCGTACGCTGCAAGATATGCTCTCGAAACTTGTGAACATTCGTCGTGACGATTGGGATGATCACCTCCCATATGTGATGTCTGTCTACCGTGGAATATGCCAGGAGAGCACCGGGGCAAGCCCTAACCTCATGATGTTCGGTCGGGAGGTGGGTATACCGATAGACCTGATGTTCGAACCACCACCTGGGTCGATCGTACCGACATGCCCGGTGATGTATGTCGAATGGGTAAGGAAAGCTATCAGGGAGGCGCAGGCTGCGGCTCGTGTGCATTTAGGGCGGGCAGCTGAGCGTCAGAAACACACTTATGATAGGGGTGTTGTGCCTGCTGCCTTTCCGGTCGGTGAGTGGGTGTGGTATTTTTATCCCCCGGCAGACGTGAAACTAGGTGATCCGTGCTCGGAATTCGCTGAGGTGGATACAGGCAGATCAGACGTCCGAGCCCTACCAGGGCAGAAATGCACCTGCGCCCTGGATAAGCCCGGCCGACCCTGTCGTGAGGGAGGATCCAGTCGTGGTTGACGCGGAGGATATTTCGGGGGACGAGAGAGACGGTGCGAGTGATCATCAAGTGCCCGTGGCCATGACCAGTCCTACACTCGACGAGGAGTGTGGTGGAACGCCGGCGAGGCCTCAACGCAGACGCGAGCGTCGACATGGTCTCCCGGCCCTAGCTGATCGTGGCGCCGGGAGGCGAGTGGTAAAACGGCCACGCTACTACGGATTCTCACCGGTCTAAAACAGGATGGGAGACCCCTAGTTGTGTAGAAAAACAATATCGTGTATTCCACAGGGTTTGTTTACGAGTAAAATAGCGCGCGTAATACTGACGTATGGTGTGTAAATTAATTTATGCGCCGAATTTACTCGACTACACTTAGCTGTTTTCTGCGACCATGCAGGCCGCACACATTATGGACGTTGTATATATTGCGGATTTCATGGTGTAACGCGTAATTGCGAGTTAAAAGATATGCAGCGAGATTGTAAAATTTGTGCTGTGAATGATCGCTGGTAGTTTGTTTCACTAATTTGAGTTTCTATTTTTTTTAGTTGTGTTGTATTATCAATTGTGGTTCGCGTGCGGTTGACTCGTTTTTTAACGCGTTTTGTTCCCCAGGTGGTGCTACTGTCGCAACCGTCGGGACGCGCCCAAAATACGTTAATAGCGCTCTGATAAGACTTTATGGCGGTGCCAAAAGCCTTAAGGAAAGGGAGGTGTGGTGTAACGATTTTGGCTTCTTAGTTTGGCTTCTTAGTTTGGCTTCTTAGTTTGGCTTCTTACTGTGTGCGCGTGCGCGTGCAGCTTCAGCTTCATTGAATCCTCCGTGGTGTAACGATTTTGGCTTCTTAGTTTGGCTTCTCGTCGTGATCACGTGGACGTTTCGTGTACCTTCTATACCACGTGACATACCACGGCTAGCGAGTATATAAGGTGCCATATAACCGTTGTTAAGCACTCGACTCGACTCGACGACCGAGTCACCGTCAGTCTCCTGCCGCTGGAGTCACGCCAGAGTCAGAACTAGCCAACCGGGGAGGAAGGAAGAGGCACGACGCTCGAGACAACCGGCACCACGAGCTACGGATAACGTAAGAACCCTGAACTCTCACGTATGTTAACTGTTTATTGTGACTGCAAGTAAAGAGGCTACAGTACGTAACCAAGTACCTTTAATACCCGTGTTGCTGCTCTGTTTTACCATTGATTGATCATAACGGAACGCGCCTGGCAGTCGAGGTGCACGACCCGACGTGTCGCCCCTGTGGAACGATCACGGCCTGATCAACCACCACGCCACAGGGGGAAAGCGTTACAGTTGGCATTATTGTCTTTGAAAAAAAAATTATTGGAAGGCTTGATCCACGAATTTAAGAGCCGACGAACATGTGTTTTTTATTGAAACCACGAAAATTGGAACCCACGAACATGTGTTTTTTTTATTGAAACCAAGAAAATTGGAACCCACGAACATGTGTTTTTTTATTGAAACAACGAAAATTGGATCCCACGAATATAAGTGACTTAATATCAGCCATACAAGTGCCGCAAAGTGATTGTTCTCGTACGAGAGAGGAAAATGGGAGAGAAAGCGACACAAGAGAGAGAGAGAGAGAGAGAGAGAGAGAGAGAGAGAGGGGGGGGCAGGTGAAGGGGAGGGATGCAGGGGGGAAGAAAGGAAACAGAGGCGGATGGATCATCAAGAGTACTCCCGTAAAGTTATCCTACGTACACTATACATAGGATATCCCCCAACTCCTCGGTAAATGAGCGATCGCGTAACACGTAAAGTACTGTTTACCACATTGCATGGGAATTAGTAATGGCGGTCGAGGCATCACAACAAATGTAAAGTAAGGCGATGTGTATTGAACTGTATCAAAAACGTATTAAGTATGCTTTGTAATTAAGCATACTTAAGTATGGTTAATATGTAAGCATACTTAATACGCTCTTGTCTTTACCAACTTTGGTATCCACCTCATCAGCCCAATATGCCAGTACCACAGCTCATAGCGCCATCAGTTATGCGCGAGGAGTTACTAAAAATCCTCCATGACGGTCGAACATCGGGACACCAGGGCAACCGGAAAACCCTGGCACGTGTGAGACAGCGCTTCACTTGGCCTGGCATTCGGGGCGATGTGCAACGTTGGTGCCGTCAATGCGATGTGTGTGCCCGCCGGAAGAGAGGAAGGAGGAAGCATGCCAAGCTGCAGCAGCAACCGGTGGGAGCCCCCTGGGAGCAACTGGCTGTCGACTACTTGGGCCCTCTACCGGTGACGCAGTCTGGTAAGAAGCATATCCTTGTTGTGAGTGATTATTTTACGAAGTGGACCGAGGATTTTGCGTTATCAGACATTACCGCACAGACCACGGCTGATTGTCTCGTCACCGAGCTGTTCCTGCGTTTTGGCGTGCCTCGTCAGCTGCATTCCGATCAAGGTAGTAATTTCGAGTCTAATCTGTTCGCGGAAACGTGTAAATTATTAGGCATCGATAAAACGCGTACTACCGCTTATCATCCGCAATCCGACGGGTCAGTGGAAAGATTCAATCGTACGCTGCAAGATATGCTCTCGAAA
This sequence comes from Priapulus caudatus, assembly GCF_000485595.1. NCBI lineage: Eukaryota > Metazoa > Priapulida > Priapulimorpha > Priapulimorphida > Priapulidae > Priapulus > Priapulus caudatus. The sequence continues at coordinate 113,153 of NW_014577890.1, read as the reverse complement.
CTTGTGAACATTCGTCGTGACGATTGGGATGATCACCTCCCATATGTGATGTCTGTCTACCGTGGAATATGCCAGGAGAGCACCGGGGCAAGCCCTAACCTCATGATGTTCGGTCGGGAGGTGGGTATACCGATAGACCTGATGTTCGAACCACCACCTGGGTCGATCGTACCGACATGCCCGGTGATGTATGTCGAATGGGTAAGGAAAGCTATCAGGGAGGCGCAGGCTGCGGCTCGTGTGCATTTAGGGCGGGCAGCTGAGCGTCAGAAACACACTTACGATAGTAGTGTGGTGCCTGCTGTCTTTCCGGTCGGTGAATGGGTGTGGTATTTTTATCCCCCGGCAGACGTGAAACTAGGTGATCCGTGCTCGGAATTCGCTGAGGTGGATACAGGCAGATCAGACGTCCGAGCCCTACCAGGGCAGAAATGCACCTGCGCCCTGGATAAGCCCGGCCGACCCTGTCGTGAGGGATGATCCAATCGCGGTTGACGCGGAGGATATTTCGGGGGACGAGAGAGACGGTGCGAGTGATCATCAAGTGCCCGTGGCCATGACCAGTCCTACACTCGACGAGGAGTGTGGTGGAACGCCGGCGAGGCCTCAACGCAGACGCGAGCGTCGACATGGTCTCCCGGCCCTAGCTGATCGTGGCGCCGGGAGGCGAGTGGTAAAACGGCCACGCTACTACGGATTCTCACCGGTCTAAAACAGGATGGGAGACCCCTAGTTGTGTAGAAAAACAATATCGTGTATTCCACAGGGTTTGTTTACGAGTAAAATAGCGCGCGTAATACTGACGTATGGTGTGTAAATTAATTTATGCGCCGAATTTACTCGACTACACTTAGCTGTTTTCTGCGACCATGCAGGCCGCACACATTATGGACGTTGTATATATTGCGGATTTCATGGTGTAACGCGTAATTACGAGTTAAAAGATATGCAGCGAGATTGTAAAATTTGTGCTGTGAATGATCGCTGGTAGTTTGTTTCACTAATTTGAGTTTCTATTTTTTTTAGTCGTGTTGTATTATCAATTGTGGTTCGCGTGCGGTTGACTCGTTTTGTTACGCGTTTTGTTCCCCAGGTGGCGCTACTGTCGCAACCGTCGGGACGCGCCCAAAATACGTTAATAGCGCCCTGATAAGACTTTATGGCGGTGCCAAAAGCCTTAAGGAAAGGGAGGTGTGGTGTAACGATTTTGGCTTCTTAGTTTGGCTTCTTAGTTTGGCTTCTTAGTTTGGCTTCTTACTGTGTGCGCGTGCGCGTGCAGCTTCAGCTTCATTGAATCTGCTTCATGCTTGAGCTTTCGTCGTCGTGATCACGTGCTCGTTTCGTGTGCCCTATACCACGTGACATACCACGGCTAGCGAGTATATAAGGTGCCATATACCCGTTGTTAAGCACTCGACTCTACTCGACTCTACTCGACTCGACTCTACTCGTCTCGACTCGACTCGACTCGACGACCGAGTCACCGTCAGTCACCTGCCGCTGGAGTCACGCCGGAGTTAGCCCTAGCCAACCAGGGAGGAAGGAAGAGGCACGACGCTCAAGACGACCACCACCACGAGCTACGGAACGTAAGAACACTGAACTCTTATATGTTAACTGTTATATTGTGACTGCAAGTAAAGAGGCTACAGTACGTAACCAAGTACCTATAATACCCGTGTTGCTGCTCTGTTTTATCGTTGATTGATCATAACGGAACGTGCCTGGCAGTCGAGGTGCACGACCCGACGTGTCGCCCCTGTGGAACGATCACGGCCTGATCAACCACCACGCCACAGGGGGAAAGCGTTACAGTACGTACACGCGCACGCACGCACGCACGCACATACGTGTACGTGCAAACGCACGCACGCATGTGATACGTGCCACAGCGCACGCCAGCACGTACATACGCAGCGCATGCACGCACCTGTACGTGCATACGCACGCGCGCGAAGCAACAGCCGCACGATGCACGCACGAGTACGTGCACACGCACGCACGCACAGTACGTGCACACGGCACGCATCACCGAACGTGACGTGCACCACCCACGCAACGACCGGACGCATCACGTACATGTATGACAACGCACACGCACGGACACACGTGCACGTTTACACGAGCACGATCCACAACGCACGCATGCACGCAATAGTGTACGTACACACGCACGCACGGCACGCACGGCAACGCACGCACATACGTGTATTCAAACGGCACCGCACGAGCACGGATGTGTACGTGCACACAGCACGGCCCGCAGTACATACGCACGCATAAGCACGCACCCCCTGTACGTGCATCACCACGCACGCAGCACGAACGCGTACGCACGCGCGCAAGGCACACACGTGCCACGATAGACGCACGAGTACGTCACACGCACGCACGCACATGGTAGCGTGCACACGCACAGCACACAACGTGGACGGCAACACACACGCACGACACGCACGCGATGCACGTACATGTATGACAACACGCACACGCACGCACACACAGTGACGTTACACAACGCACGCACAGGCACGCACGCATGCACGCATGTGTACGTACACACGCACGCACGGTACGCGACGCACCACCAATACGTGTACGTGCAAACGCACGCACGCATACACGAGCATGTGTACTTGCACACGCACGCCCGCACGTACATACGCACGCATGCTACGCACCCACTGTACGTGGCATTACGCACGGCACAGCAAGCAGCCACGTACGCATGCACCACCGGACGTACACACAGCACCCACGCACGAGTTACGTGCATCACGCACGCACGCACAGTACGCTGCACAGCACGCACACCACGTGGACCTGCACACCTCACTTCACACGCACGGCTGTATGCACGCATGGCACGTACATGTATGACAACACGGGCGGACCGCCACCCGCAGCGCACACACGGTGCACTTTTACACGCACGCGAGCCCCACACGCACGCATGCACGCATGTGTACGTAACACACGTGGTAGGCACGCACGCACGCACAGCACATACGTGTACGTGCAAACGCCAACGCACGCATGCACAGCGCATTGTACGTGCACACGTCACAGCGCGCACGTACATACGTACACGCATGCACGCACACTATACGTGCATACCACGCGCGCACAACACGCACACAATGCACGCATTCACGCACGAGTACGTGCAGCACCCGCCACTGCACAATGTACGTGGCACACGCCCGCACACACGTGGACGTGCCACCCACGGTGCACACTGGGAGCGCACGCATGCACGTACATGTATGACAAACGCACACGCACGCACACACGTGCACGTTTACACGCACGCACACCACGCGCACAGCATGCACGCATGTGTACGTACACACGCACGGGCACGCACGCACGCACGGCACATCCGTGTACGTGCAAACGCACGCACGCATGCACGCATGTGTACGTGCACACGCACGCCCGGCAGTACATAACGCACGCATAGCACGCACCTTGTACGTGCTACGCACGGCACGGCAAGCACACACGTCCACGCACGGACTTGTAGCGTGCATACGGCACGGCACGCAAGACACGCACCGTACGCACCTGCCACCCGCACGACGTACGTCACACGCGGGGCACCCACGCACGGCGAATGCACGCACGAGTACGTGCACGACGCACGCACGGCACCATGTATCGTGCACACGCACGCACACACGTGGACGTGCACACCCACACGACCACGCACGCATGCACCGTACATGTATGACGCACACGCACGCCGCGCCATGCACGTGACGTGGCACACCCATACGCACGCCACGCATATTATAATGTCACCGGCGAATATAGGGGTGTACAGACAGTAGGCGGCTCTTCTGGCAGGTCATACAATGTAACCTACAGTACATATCATGAATCGTCACTAAACATATGTATTAACATAACTCGCATAAGCACACACAAAAGAATAAACACCGGCTTCACATATGCACCACTAAATATTAATGTGGAATCTTCATAAACATATTACATAATCCTCAGCACACACACAAACAGAATAAACAACCCACTTCACCATATGCACGACAAATATCACAGTGTATCTCATAAACCTATACATAATTCCTCAGCACACACAAAACTAATAAACACCCCACTCCTCCGCAGCTCTATCCCGGGTGTGCATCTGGAGGTACGCGATAATCTTCACCTCTGGCAGAAGTGCTGGGCCCCTCAAGCGGGCAAACTGTTTCTAGCGGCTAACCGCCATTCATTTCATTTTGCATTCCCTTCCCCCCCCCCAAAGCAGTAAGAAATAACGAACCTTTTACATATTACAATAGACATGCATATCAACGCTTATACAGTTTTGTTGTAACATTTTAGGTCAATGATTCAACTATAGCCTCGCTACACGACAAAATTTAACGTCGAGTTAAGCGTTAATGTGCAGTACAGGCAAAAGTCTAGCCTTCATTCTTTCAGCTTCTTCATTAACTGCAGAGCAGGGGTTGTTAGGATAGACGTATCGCATCTAAGAGGATTCATGTAGAGAGGTCATTGTCTAAGGCCAAGACATACCTTATAAATATTAAAAAGAGTACCTGGGCCCCATCAGAAGATTTCTCTCGGTGGAAGAATTGTTAAGGTGGTGCTCATGATTTCCAAGCTTTAGGGCGAGCGTAATTGTCAGCAGTAATGCCTAGTGTCTGTAGTAATATGGCTGCATTTTAGAAATAAAGATATACATAATTTGTATTGCAACTTGAGTCTTTGTCAGCATTAATACTCTCAATAAACATATTACATAACTCCTGAGGGCAGCACACAAAAGATCAACACCACTTCACATATGCACCACTAAGATGCACCGTGAATCTCATAAACATATTAATAAAAAGCTTCTGAGCAGCACTCCAAAAGAAATCAACACCCACATTCAACATATGCACACACTAATATCACCGTGAATCTCAATAAACATATTACATAACTCCTGGCAGCACCCACAAAGAAATAAACACCAATTCACATATGGACCAAGCCGCACAGCGTACGCATGCACGCTGGGCACGCTCGCACACAACGCACGCACACACTTGTACGTGCGGCACATGTACGTGCACAGACGCACGCACCCATACAGCGTGGACGTGCACACGTCAATGCACACACGCACGCATGCAACACGTGCCACCTGCACACGCACGCACAACACGCAGCATGGCACGTACATGTTGACAACCGCAACACGCAACGCACACACCGTGGCACGTTTACACGCTTCACGCACGACCCGACACGGCATGCACGGATGTGTACGTACACACGGCACGCACGCGCGCACGCGACATAGCGTGTACGGGGCAAACGCAAGCGCACGGCATGCACGCTATGTGTACGTGCACAACGCAGCGCGCACGTACATACGCACGCATGCACCCACGGCTGTACGTGCATTACGCGCACGCCACGCAAGCACAATCGTACGCATGCACGCATGGGGGGGGTATCGTACCACGGACGACGACCACGCACGCATGCACGGCACCGAGTACGTGCACGATCACGACACGCAACATGTACGTTGCACAACGCGAGCACACACGTGGACGTGCAACACCCCGCACACACGCACGCATGCACGTACATGTAATGGACCACACGCACGCACGGCACGCACTTGTTCGTTGGCACACGCACGCACGGCTACACCGGTGGACGTGCACAACCCACGCACAAGCAACGCATATATCTTGTCAGCGCGAATAATAGGTGGTGTACGACAGTAGGGGCTCTTCTGCAGGTCATACATGTACCTACATACATACATGAATCTCAAGTAAATTCATATACAAACTCCTCAGCACCACAAAAAGAATAACACCGCGCGCTTACACATATGCAACCACTAATAATTATGTGATCTCAATAAACATATTACATAACTCCTGCAGCACACTACACAAATAGAATAAACAACCGCTCACCATAGCAGCCAACTAATATTACTGGAATCTCAATAAACATATTACATAACTCCTCAGGCACACACACAAAAGAATAAACACCCACTTCACATTGCACCACTAATGATCACAGTGTATCTCAAATAAACATATTAGCATAACTCCTCAGCACACACACAAGAATAGAACACCCCACTTCCCCACTGCTATCCCAGGGTGTGCATGCTGGGTATCCGGATAATCTTCACGCTGCTGGGGGTCAGAAGTGCTGCCCTCAAGCGGCAACTGTTTCTAGCGGCTAACCCCATCATTCATTTTGCAATTCCACATCCCCGCCCAAGCAGTAAGAAATAAGAACTTTACATATTACATACATGCCATATCCACGCTTAATACATTTTGTGTACATTTTAGGTCAATGATTCACTATAGCCTCGTCTACACGACAAATTTAACGTCGAGTTAAGCGTTAAGTGGCAGTACGCAGGCAAAGTCTAGGCCTTCAAAATTCTTTCACTTTCTTCTCATTAATGCAGAGACAGTTTGTTAGGGATAGACGTATGCGCAATCTAAAGGATTCAATGTAGAGAGGGTGCATTGGTCTAGCAAGACATACCATTTAAAATATTAAAAAGAGACCTGCCGCCATCAGAAGATTTCTCGCGGTGGAAAGAATTGTAAGGTGTGCTTCATGATTTCCAACTTTAGGCGAGCTGTGTCAGGCAGTAAATGCTAGTGTCTGTAGAATGGCTGCATTTTAGAAATAAAGATATAACAATAATTGTATTGCAAACTTGAGTCTTTTGTAAGCATTAATAATCTTCAATAAACATATACATAACCCTGAGCAACACACAACAAAAATCAACACTCCACTTCACATATGCACACCTAAGACACCGTGAATCTTCAATAAACAATATTACATAACTCCTGAAGCGCACACAAAGAACTGAATCAAAACCGCACTCACATATCACAGCACTAATATCACCGGTGAATCTCAATAAACATATTACAACAACTCAATGAGGCACCACGCAAAAGAATAACACCCACTTCACATCTGCTACAGCTAATATCACCGTGAATCTCAATAACATATTACATCTCCTCAGCACCACAAAAGAATAAACACCACTCACATATGGACGCAAGCGGCACACGTACGCATGCAGCGCAGCGCTAGGCACAACACACGCACGCACACACTGTACGTGGCGCAGCATGTACGTGCACACGCACGCACACCATACACGGTGGAGTGCAACACGCATGCCAACCACAGCACGCATGCACACACGTGTACGTGTCACACGCACGCACACAACGCATGCACAATGCACGGTACATGTATAACAACACGCACACGCACAGCACAGAACACGTGCACGTTTACACGCACGCCCACAACGGCACGCATGCACGCATGTGTACGTACACACGCACGCCACAGCACACGCACGCCATACGTGTAACGTGCAAACGCACGCAGCGCATGCACGCAATGTGTACGTGGCGCACACGCAGCGCCCGCACGTAGCATACAGCACAGCATGCAGCGCACCTGTAGCGTGCATATGCACGAACGCAGCAACACAGCGTACGCATGGCACAGCACGGGTACGTACACGACGCACCCACGCACGCATGGCAGCGCACGAGTACGTGCACCACCGACGCACCGGAGACATGTAGTGCACACGCTACGCACACACGTGGACGTGCACAACCCAACGCCACACACGCACGCATGCACGTGCATGTATGACAACACGCACACGCACGCAGCACACGTGCACGTTTACACGCGACGCACAACGCACCATGCACGCAATGTGTACTACCATCACGCAACGCACGCAACGCAACGCACAGCACAATACCTGTACGTGCAAAACTGCCCACGCATGCACGCATGTTGTAGTGCACACGCCACGCTCGCGCAATGTACATACGCAGCGCATGCACGCACTGCTGTACGTGCATACGCACGCCACGCAAGCAAGCACACGTAGCATGCACGCACGGTACGTACACACGCACCCAACGCACTGCATGCATCGCACAGAGTAAGGTGCACACGCACGGCCACGCACGCACATGTACGGGCACACGTACGTATCACACGTGGACGTGCAACACCCACGACACGACGCACGCATGCACGTAGATGTATGACAACACGCACGCACAGCACGCAGCTGTACGTGGCACACGCACGCAACGGCACACACGTGGACGTGCACACCGCACGCACGAGCACACATAATATTGGTCAAGCGGCGAATAAATAGTGTGGTGTACGACAGTACCGCGGATCTTCTGCCAGTCATACATGTACCTACATACATCCATGAATCTCCAATAAACATATTACATAACTCCTGCAGCAACACAAATAATAACAGGCAGCCGCTTCACATATGCACGCACTAATATTACTGTGAATCTCAATACACATATTATCATAACTGCCTCAGCAGCCATCACAAAAGAATAAACACCCACATCACATATGCCCACTAATATCGACAAGTGTATCTCAATAAAACATATTACATAATCCTCAGCCACACACAAACGAATAAACACCGCCACTTCCACCCACCTATCCCCGGCGTGTGCATCTGGGTAACGCGATAATCTTTCACACTCTGCAGAAGTGCTGGCCCTCAAGCGGCAACTGTTTCTAGCGCTAACCCCATTCATATTCTATTTGCATTCCAACATTCCGCCCCCCCAAGCAGTAAGAAATACGAAGCTTTTACATATTACAATACATGACATACGCACCTTATACATTTTGTTGTACATTTTAGGTCAAGATTCACTATAGCCTCGTCTACACGAACAAAATTAACTCGAGTTAAGCGTTAAGTGCAGACCAGCAAAGTCTAGCCTTCATTCTCTTTCACTTTCTTCGCATTAATGGGCAGAGAACAGTTTGTTGGGATAGAGTATCGCATGCTAAGAGGATTCATGTAAGAAGGGTCCATTGTTCTACAGCAAGACATACATTTAAAAACCACCCATATTAAAAAGTAGACCTGCCCATCAGAAGATTTCTCTCGGTGGAAAGAATGTTAAGGTGGGCTTCATGATTTCCAACTTTAGGCGAGCTATTGTCAGCAGTGATGCTTAGTGTCCTGTAAGTAAATGGCTGCATTTTAGAAATAAATGATATACATAATTTATATTCAACTTGAGTCTTGTAGGCATTAATAACTCAATAAAACATATTACATAATCCTGAGCACATACAAAAGAATCACCACCCACTTCACATATGCAGCACTAAGATCACCCGTGATCTCAATAAACATATACATAACTCCTGAGCACACACAAAACGAATCAACACGCCACTTCACCATATGCACGCAGACTAATATCACGGTGAATCTCAATAAACATTATTACACAACTCCTGAGCACGTGACACAAAAGAATCACCACCCAACTTCACCTATGCACCACTAATATCAGCGTGAATGCTCAATAACATATTACATAACTCCTTCAGCACACACAAAAGAATAAACACCCACTTCACATATGGACGGCAAGCGC